>NW_025334235.1:0-206750 GCF_014858855.1 Bufo gargarizans
CTCTTACAACGCTCCCGCACGCTGAGTTGGAGGGTGACTGGCCCTTTAAGACAGGATATTTTTTAACTGTAGGATTAACTTTCATAAGAGCAAAGACTTTGCTACAAAACACGTGCTGCGCACAGAGGAGCGCGCCAGGCGAGCACGGAGGAGTCGGAGTGTCCCACGGCCGCCCATCTGTTCCTGGAGCCGTGGATCGTATCCGTTCTCTGCGCCACTCTGTGCACAGGATGTTCTGATACATTGTATCACCGCCCCCATTCATACTGAGCGGCCGGAACCCGCCACTGGCTTTCTGCTTCTGATTCATCAGGTTTAGCGATCGACGTAACGATCCAATAATCAAGAATCTCCTCCGGGAGACGGATTTCACGGACGCCGGATCGGCTCTAGATACAGTCTCCGATAATGAGCTGTTTCAGAATATCCGGTGGAGAACCCTCATCATCCACCACTCGGCCGGTTATAAACCCATTCAGATTTAGAAATGAGGTTGGATCTTCCTGGTACATCGTATTACCAACTGAAGAGTGCTGCAGCATTGTGCCTAATATTACCACCAGACGGTGCCCCCATCCTACCGTTATACAAAGCCATAATACTGCCATCCAGTGCACATTACTGTTATACACTTAATACCGCCCACTGCATATTTACTGCCTCCATAATAATGCTAAACAGTGTCCACATAATGAGATGTGATAGTCTAGAAAAAATTACCACACGGTGCCCTCCATGATACCGCCACACGGTGGCCCCCCATGATACCGCCACACGGTGGCCCCCCATGATACCGCCACACGGTGGCCCCCCATGATACCGCCACACGGTGGCCCCCCATGATACCGCCACACGGTGGCCCCCCATGATACCGCCACACGGTGGCCCCCCATGATACCGCCACACGGTGGCCCCCCATGATACCGCCACACGGTGGCCCCCCATGATACCGATTCTGCAGGCCTCCTCGTTGTGTTGCTCCCTGCTGGTTCAGTGTCTGCTCTCACTTAGCCCTTGTAGCTGCAGACGTTCCTGTAACCTGTTTGCTGTCAGGTTGGGGTGTAGTCGGTGCGTTTCTTCCTCCCCCGGCACAGAATCTGCGTTTCATCTTTACAGAGCGCGGCCTCTGACGGTCGGGGGTCGGATTCTTCATCTTTTCAGGATTCATCTTCAGCTTCTTGTAATATTTTTAGAAAACAGACGCCGTTCCCAATGCACGGAGGTAATTTCTCCTCTCTGTGAATTTTGTAATTTTAAATCTGAACCTTCCTCTCCCAGGGATTCGCCGCAGAAGTGTAGTCACCGCTCAGCCGGCAGCGCAACCGACGGGAGCGGGGCTGAACCCCTGCAGGGGGAGGTAAAGGACCCCCAAAACTGAGCAACAATTGTTACACTCAGATCCTTGAAGCGGTGTTCCCATATCTTCCCTTTCCATAGAATGTGTCATAAATACATGATGGGTGCGGAGAGCTCTGGGACCCCCGTCCTGTGGGGGGAGAGCTCTGGAACCCCCCTCCTGCAGGGGGAGAGCTCTGGGACCCCCTTCTGTAGAGAGAGAGAGAGAGCTCTGGGACCCCCCTCCTGCGGGCAGAGCTCTGGGACCCCCCTCCTGCGGGCAGAGAGCTCTGGGACCCCCCTCCTGCGGGCAGAGAGCTCTGGGACCCCCCTCCTGCGGGCAGAGAGCTCTGGGACCCCCCTCCTGCGGGCAGAGAGCTCTGGGACCCCCCTCCTGCGGGCAGAGAGCTCTGGGACCCCCCTCCTGCGGGCAGAGAGCTCTGGGACCCCCCTCCTGCGGGCAGAGAGCTCTGGGACCCCCCTCCTGCGGGCAGAGAGCTCTGGGACCCCCCTCCTGCGGGCAGAGAGCTCTGGGACCCCGGGTCCCTCCTGCGGGCGGGGAGAGAGCTCTGGGACCCCGGGTCCCTCCTGCGGGCGGGGAGAGAGCTCTGGGACCCCGGGTCCCTCCTGCGGGCGGGGAGAGAGCTCTGGGACCCCGGGTCCCTCCTGCGGGCGGGGAGAGAGCTCTGGGACCCCGGGTCCCTCCTGCGGGCGGGGAGAGAGCTCTGGGACCCCGGGTCCCTCCTGCGGGCGGGGAGAGAGCTCTGGGACCCCGGGTCCCTCCAGCGGGCGGGGAGAGAGCTCTGGGACCCCGGGTCCCTCCTGCGGGCGGGGAGAGAGCTCTGGGACCCCGGGTCCCTCCTGCGGGCGGGGAGAGAGCTCTGGGACCCCGGGTCCCTCCTGCGGGCGGGGAGAGAGCTCTGGGACCCCGGGTCCCTCCTGCGGGCGGGGAGAGAGCTCTGGGACCCCGGGTCCCTCCTGCGGGCGGGGAGAGAGCTCTGGGACCCCGGGTCCCTCCTGCGGGCGGGGAGAGAGCTCTGGGACCCCGGGTCCCTCCTGCGGGCGGGGAGAGAGCTCTGGGACCCCGGGTCCCTCCTGAGGGCGGGCAGAGAGCTCTGGGACCCCCCTCCTGCGGGCGGGGAGAGAGCTCTGGGACCCCGGGTCCCTCCTGCGGGCGGGGAGAGAGCTCTGGGACCCCGGGTCCCTCCTGCGGGCGGGGAGAGAGCTCTGGGACCCCGGGTCCCTCCTGCGGGCGGGGAGAGAGCTCTGGGACCCCGGGTCCCTCCTGAGGGCGGGGAGAGAGCTCTGGGACCCCGGGTCCCTCCTGCGGGCGGGGAGAGAGCTCTGGGACCCCCCTCCTGCGGGCAGAGAGCTCTGGGACCCCGGGTCCCTCCTGCGGGCGGGGAGAGAGCTCTGGGACCCCGGGTCCCTCCAGCGGGCGGGGAGAGAGCTCTGGGACCCCGGGTCCCTCCTGAGGGCGGGGAGAGAGCTCTGGGACCCCGGGTCCCTCCTGAGGGCGGGGAGAGAGCTCTGGGACCCCGGGTCCCTCCTGCGGGCGGGGAGAGAGCTCTGGGACCCCCCTCCTGCGGGCGGGGAGAGCGCTCTGGGACCCTCCTCCTGCGGGCGGGGAGAGCGCTCTGGGACCCCGGGTCCCTCCTGAGGGCGGGGAGAGAGCTCTGGGACCCCGGGTCCCTCCTGCGGGCGGGGAGAGAGCTCTGGGACCCCGGGTCCCTCCTGCGGGCGGGGAGAGGGCTCTGGGACCCCGGGTCCCTCCTGAGGGCGGGGAGAGAGCTCTGGGACCCCGGGTCCCTCCTGAGGGCGGGGAGAGAGCTCTGGGACCCTCCTCCTGCGGGCGGGGAGATAGCTGGCTTCCAGAGAGGTGACCCCATTCACTTCAATAGGGCCGCAAAAGATGCGGACAGCACTCCATGTTTTCCGCATCCGTTGCTCCGTTCCAAGGCCCCGCAAAAAAATATAGCCTGTCCTGTTTTCCGTTTTGCGGACAAGAATAGGCATTGCTACAATGGGGCGCCTGTTCCGTTCCGCAAATTGCGGACCGTGAAAAACGGAACGTCGTGTGCATGAGGCCTTATTTAATAGGACTGCGACGGGCCTTTGCACCATTAACCCTTCGCTTACCGTATTGCTCTTGGCTCGGGCGCAGGGTGCTTGGCACATGAGGGGTTAAACCTCGGCGGCTCGCGAATCAATTGTCTGCGAGGATTGAGGAGAACAAACTCTTTGATTTTCTCGGATAATTTTCCGCCCGAGGCCTCGTCAGATGAAATAAAACCTTGTTAATCAGAAGTTCTGCATTTATCCCGATCGTTATTCCTCGCGGCTTCGTCTTGCGGTAGATGGATGCGCGGTCACCGGGGACGACGAACAATGTATCACCGTAAATAACGTGCGGACAGCGTACTGGTAAAACGTAGCGCAGGCCGAGCGCCGCCCGTCTTCTGAATTCACCGGTGATTTTATCCCCTGCACTGCAAAGGGTTAAACTTGCAGCAACGTGAAACACCTGATTTATAATCCGCGACGCCGTCTTAGGCCGCGTTCACATGGAGTATTTTCAGGGCTGAAAATCCGCGTTAGTTTTTTCCCCTGACGTGTCTTGTAATGCGGTTTTGGTGAGAATTTTTTTCAGTGGAATTCTGGAGGCGGATTCTATGGACGGAGCACACGCGGTTTTTAAAACTGCAAGAGGAAAAAAAAAGCGCCAAATGGTTTAACATTTTGCAAAACCGCGCACACACACGGAGCAGTTATTTTGCTGCTTCCCAGGAAGTTCAGTGCGATTCCGCCCCAGGTTTGGGGGGCGCTGCGTCCCATTAAAATGAGGAGCTGTTTTCGTGGAAACGCTCCAAAATCAGCGCCAAAAAACGTACCGCGAGGAGCACGGGGCACCTGGAGATGAGCGATTGTCTTCCTGGGGGCTGCGTTCTCTCGTCACAGGGACCCTCTGCCCTCCATCATCATCCTCCACCTGCTCCGTGGATCCAGTGTAATTAATGGAGGATAATTTGTAGTTCCACCGGCGTCTGTTATCTGGAGATGAGGTGGATTTGACCTGTTGTACCCAGGAGATAAGCGGCGCTCGGCCAGTCTGGCGGCCGCTGCTCTCTGAGCCCCTTCCAGTCCGGTCACACGTTTTCTTGGTCTCCTAGATGGATAATGAGTTGCAACCATAATGGCTGCCGATAACCTGTTGCCGCCCAGTTTCCTGTCAATCATGAAGAGTGTATTGTGTTGAGTTACACCTGTGTGACAGTCTAAACTGTAGTTGTAGCATTCCGTTCATGAATCAGGAGGCGCAGGATGAGCAGAGTTTTAAGTCTGGTGAAGTTCTCTGGCTTTTCAGATGAATGAATGGGTGATCCAGGTGATGATGCAAGGTAGTCAGATTAGATTGTAAGCTTTGTGGTCAGGAGCAGATGTGATATCACTGCTGCAGCAGTATCCAGGGACTGATGACATCACTGCACCCAACACATGACGTCACCTAATGTCCGATCCCAGTGTCCAGCAGAGTAACTACAAAGGCTGCATTGACCGTATAAGGAGGGGGTGCAATGGGCCCCCAAATCTGACAGACCCTGGGGCTCCGCAGTCAGCTCCTGAACATTGTAGGACTACAAGTCCCATGTAGAAGAATCTTTTATAGACAATAAGGTGTACGCAGCGGTTGTGTCACACACCACCTCTCTTACCTGTAGTCAGACCCCCTCCCCCCCCCCTTTTCTGTGAGCAGTGGTCTTTTCCAGAACTCTCTCCAGCTGGCTGCATCATTGTGGAACAGACCACGTGACACAAATATGGGGGGGGGGCTCTGACTACACTAAGGAATCCCGATACCAGGGGGTTTAGTTTTCTGGACGCCCCGGAGGTTGTTGCTCAGAGCTGAACTGCCATCCTGAGGCTGCCGGTGCTTCTAGAGCAGCATTTGGGGCAGCTCCAACCCCCCCATCTAGGCAATCTGCTTCCAGATCGGCGCCAGTATCTTGCCGTCGGGGGGGCCACATGCATTGTATAGCATTGTTTTATTCAGGCCTGCGGACGGCGGAGGGGGGCTGGGGCATCGTCGTGTTATTCGGGCCCCTCGGAATCTTTGCGCTCGTTACTCCACTTGTTTTTCACCTGAATTTCCTGCTCTCTCACTGGATGGCGGCACAGATTTGAATGATAAAGGTGCGGGATGGGGCTGCCGCCGCAGGGGGTGGAGGACGGCGAGTAAGGCATCGAATCCGAAAACCGCTGTGAGGCGCCCGCAATTATAGCGCAAACCTGAGCGAGGTCAGCGGTAAAATCCTAAAACCAAAAACGGGTCACGTTCCTTTATCCGAATCCAGTGGGAATGTCGCTCGGCTTCCCACAGACCCTGAGTGGCCTCCCCATCTGTAGAGCAGCAGGTCAGTTCATGAATCAGGCAGCTCAGGATGCACAGAGAAGTACCTCCTACGTATAAGCACCGCGCAGTCCTTGTGTATCACTAATGATTCCTCCTCCCGATCTTCAGATACTTTGTATATCAGTCTTATTAACCCTTTATAAACTTGGCAACAAACTGTGGGATCGTTGTAACCAGAGAAATCTCCAAAGGGAATAAAACAACAGAAACCGCGAACTTCCCAGAATATATCAGAGCGAACCCAAGATAAACAGCCGGGGACGTGGGAAGGGACCGAGGAGAGGAAAATCCGGAAATCTGTGCCGAGTGTTCACAGGGTAGAACGAGGGGCCCCAATACCCACCTAATGTGCACCAACCGGTATAACCTGGGCGTCTCCTGTATATAATTATATATGTACAGCTGGTATAACCCGGGCATCTCCTGTATAGAAATCTATATGTACAGCTGGTATAACCTGGGCATCTCCTGTATATAGTTATATATGTACAGCTGGTATAACCCGGGCATCTCCTGTATATAATTATATATGTACAGCTGGTATAACCTGGGCATCTCCTGTATAGAATTAAATATGTACAGCTGGTATAACCCGGGCATCTCCTGTATATAATTATATATGTACAGCTGGTATAACCCGGGCATCTCCTGTATATAATTATATATGTACAGCTGGTATAACCTGGGCATCTCCTGTATAGAATTAAATATGTACAGCTGGTATAACCTGGGCATCTCCTGTATATAATTATATATGTACAGCTGGTATAACCTGGGCATCTCCTGTATATAATTATATATGTACAGCTGGTATAACCTGGGCATCTCCTGTATATAATTATATATGTACAGCTGGTATAACCCGGGCATCTCCTGTATATAATTGTATATGTACAGCTGGTATAACCCGGGCATCTCCTGTATAGAAATCTATATGTACAGCTGGTATAACCTGGGCATCTCCTGTATATAGTTATATATGTACAGCTGGTATAACCCGGGCATCTCCTGTATATAATTATATATGTACAGCTGGTATAACCTGGGCATCTCCTGTATATAATTATATATGTACAGCTGGTATAACCCGGGCGTCTCCTGTATATAATTGTATATGTACAGCTGGTATAACCTGGGTATCTCCTGTATATAATTATATATGTACAGCTGGTATAACCCGGGTATCTCCTGTATATAATTATATATGTACAGCTGGTATAACCCGGGCATCTCCTGTATAGAATTATATATGTACAGCTGGTATAACCCGGGCATCTGCTGTATAGAATTTATATATGTACAGCTGGTATAACCTGGGCATCTCCTGTATAGAATTATATATGTACAGCTGGTATAACCCGGGCATCTCCTGTATAGAATTATATATGTACAGCTGGTATAACCTGGGCATCTCCTGTATAGAATTATATATGTACAGCTGGTATAACCTGGGCATCTGCTGTATAGAATTATATATGTACAGCTGGTATAACCTGGGCATCTCCTGTATAGAATTATATATGTACAGCTGGTATAACCTGGGCGTCTCCTGTATATAATTATATATGTACAGCTGGTATAACCTGGGCATCTCCTGTATATAATTATATATGTACAACTGGTATAACCCGGGCATCTCCTGTATATAATTATATATGTACAGCTGGTATAACCTGGGCATCTCCTGTATATAATTATATCTGTACAGCTGGTATAACCTGGGCATCTCCTGTATAGAGTTATACATGCACAGCTGGTATAATGTAGGTATTTTTTACTGGTTGGGGGTCTGTGTCGCTGGGACCTGATGGTCTCTTCTCTCTCCTCAGGTCTCCCTGGTCCCCCTGGCGGTGGTGCGGAGCGTCCAGTGATGCTGTGCTGGTAAGTTGCTGTGTTCTGTTCGGTTACATTGTTGCTCCTCATGGGATTATATTACATTGTGACGGGTGCAGTGATTGTGAGCTCTGAGGTTCATGGATTTAGGTCGTCTGTTTTTATCGCTGGTGACTGGAAATAAGATTTTGGCGGTGCCCATGGTCTGCAGGCGGATTCTGCGATGTTCTGTATTCTGTCTTGTTCCATCACTCGGTTCTCCTGGTTTCGTGTGCTGTGGGATCTGGGCCGTTATACCGATGAGCGTCGTCGTGTCACCGTCATTGCCTCTGTGGCTTCCCTTCAGGACTGCAGGAACGCCGGCGAATACTCTGCACATTGTGAGACTGATCGTAGCGGTTGTCACCCAGCTTTCCCAGAAACAGATACAATTTAGAAAAGAGGCCAATGGATTGTGGACGCGGTCACAGGACAGCAATGGCTTTAGGCCTTGACTGCAGTATGTGATGTCCCTATGGTCCGCACGCTACCCAGGGCCACATGTCAGGGATGTACCGTGTGTACGCGGCTTTACTGGAGGTTACACATTTCTGCAGAAATCCCAGTAAGGCTACTTTCACACTAGCGTTTTTTGCGGATCCGTCATGGATCTGCAAGAACGCTTCCGTTACAATAATACAACAGCATGCATCTGTCATGAATAGAGCCGGTTGTATTATGTCTTATATAGCCTTGATGGATCCGCCATGAACACCATTGAAAGTCAATGGGGGACGGATCCGTTTTCTATTGTGTCAGAGAAAACGGATCTGTCCCCATTGACTAAAGTAAGTCAATGGGGACGGATCCGTTTTCTCTGACACAATAGAAAACGGATCCGTCCCCCATTGACTTTCAATGGTGTATATGGCGGATCCATCAAGGCTAGTGTGCCAGGACGGATCAGACTTACTCCTCACCACATGGCGGACAGGAAAACGCTGCTTGCAGAGTTATTCTGTCCGCGATGGGAGTGCAACCAAACACAACGGAATACATTCTGGTGACTCCATTCCATTCAGTTTTGTCCCCATTGACAATGAATGTGGACCAAACTGAAGCGTTTTCTTCCGCTATTGAGACCCTATGACGGATCTCAATAGCGGAATTAAAAACGCTAGGGTGAAAGTGGCCTTACTTACAACTCCTGCAAACCCCTTTAATTATTGCCCACTGAACCTACTACCCTAATTTATGTTTCAGTTTCCACAAGATCTCTGCTTGCTGTCTTTTTCATTGCTTACATTCAGACCTGTCCTGCCCCGGTCCGGCTCTCACTGCTGATGAGCTTGTTCCAGTGTATCGGTGCAGGAGAGAGATTTGTGCTGCTGTTGTGTTTAGCGCTGATACATTGTAACAAACACAGAGGAGAAAGATTAGGTCAGGAGGGGTCTTCAGTCTCTCTGGATACAAAGTCACCTGTTCTAATTCTCTAGCAGCAAGCAGAGATCTTGAAAAGGGTGAAAATTGAAAGACAAGTTTAAGGCTAGGGCTACACGGTGTCGCACATTGTCATTTATTGTAATGATAGTCTATGGTGTCGCACTGCAAAAACCCATCCAGTCGGACTCGCTGCCGCGGAGCCCTGGCCTGAGCGGGTTGCAGCATTTCTTATTGTGCAGATGATTGCTGCTGTATGTCCGTCCCTTGGGTCATGTCCAGGACTGTTAGAAGGACTCCCCCTCCTGTAAGTCGTCCCCACCCCGGAGTACAGCCTCCAGTGCCCCTTTCTGTTCTGTCCTCTGGGATTGACACAGTTAATGTATATTTACAAACATTAGAAAAGAGAGCAGCATGGGAAAGAGTTAATGAAGCGAGGGCCCCCCCCCCCCCCCCCCCCGCCCGAATAATTAAGAGGGGCACATTATGAAGTTCCTCTATGGAGCCTGCACGGTGCATTAGGGACCCGGGATCCTCGGCCACGACTCGCCCCATTGTCCTGCAAATTGGGGCCTCATTGCCAATTCTTTGGCTTGTCAAACACAGGGAGCGTAGAAGGACGGGGTGGGTCACCTACCTCCGCGGTGCATCCTGGGTAGGGGAGTCCAGAACAAAGGCGCCGGGACGGCTGATTGGACCTTGTTTGCGGTTCTATAAGAAATCTACAATGTTTAGGAATTTGGAATGTGACTCGTTTTGTGTAATGAGCTGCAGGGGCCGCCAACCATGAATATTCCCATCCCACAGATCCCGATGGGCCCCAATCACCTCCCTACAGATCAGCCGATAACTACGTAGGAGGGGTCCAAAGCTCATCCAGTGCCCCTGATGCATGAATATGATTATGTCTGGACCACAGGGAGTAAGGCCTCGGGTGCTTCTCATCACTGGCGCCAACTGTTCCACAGATCTCGGTCGAAGGGCCCAGGTTGTCATGTTGGTCTACGCGGGGGATCCCCAGGCGGCTTCGTCTTCCATTGACACATTCATCGCCCGGTAGAGTGTAAGCTTCTGTGCTCGGGAATAATTTGCTCCATATTAGATTCTCTGTAATAAGTGGAGGTAGAATTCCCCTTTAATCCGCCATATTGGATATGGAGGAGCTATACGGGGGTCTCTGTACATCAGTAATCGGCCTCCCCAGTCCGGTATCTGTGCACGGCGGCTGCGGTACTGAGATGACGGCCACTTCAGCGCTCGCTCCTCCTTATCCGAGGCGTAATGGCGACCTCCGAAGCTGCGCTGACCCACGGTTGGGGTGACCCAATCCTTTATGAAATCCAATTTTTTCGTTTGCGCGGCGGTGTGATGGCGGCTCAGATGTGATTCCTGCATCTTGAAGACGCTGTGATTGTCTCCTGTAATACCTGGGGCTGTACTTAATGTTGCTATTAAAGAAGCAATCTGAAATAATGGCGCCGCTCGCCGGACGCTTCTCCCGCGTGATAAATAAAAGATATATTACTCTGGAAATGGCGGCGGATTATCGTGGAATTGTATTTCTGGGATTATATCTGTAATTGAAGCAGTAAAAAAGACAAAGTATATTATGAAAATGAAAACGACTGTGGCCGAAGCGGGGAGCGGGCAGGACGCCGAGCCACCGCCGCGAAGGGCAGAATATCCGTGAAGATTGTCCCCGCGCCTTATTATCCATCATTGTGAAAAGGAAAGAGGAGAAGCAAACAGTCCTATCTGAGGGGGGCCGGACACTGATAATCTGAGTCGGGGGGGCCGGACACTGATAATCTGAGTCGGGGGGGCCGGACACTGATAATCTGAGTCGGGGGGGGCCGGACACTGATAATCTGAGTCGGGGGGGCCGGACACTGATAATCTGAGTCGGGGGGGCCGGACACTGATAATCTGAGTCGGGGGGGCCGGACACTGATAATCTGAGTCGGGGGGGCCGGACACTGATAATCTGAGTCGGGGGGGCCGGACACTGATAATCTGAGTCGGGGGGGCCGGACACTGATAATCTGAGTCGGGGGGGCCGGACACTGATAATCTGAGTCGGGGGGGCCGGACACTGATAATCTGAGTCGGGGGGGCCGGACACTGATAATCTGAGTCGGGGGGGCCGGACACTGATAATCTGAGTCGGGGGGGCCGGACACTGATAATCTGAGTCGGGGGGGCCGGACGGACACTGATAATCTGAGTCGGGGGGGCCGGACGGACACTGATAATCTGAGTCGGGGGGGCCGGACGGACACTGATAATCTGAGTCGGGGGGGCCGGACGGACACTGATAATCTGAGTCGGGGGGGCCGGACGGACACTGATAATCTGAGTCGGGGGGGCCGGACGGACACTGATAATCTGAGTCGGGGGGGCCGGACGGACACTGATAATCTGAGTCGGGGGGGCCGGACGGACACTGATAATCTGAGTCGGGGGGGCCGGACGGACACTGATAATCTGAGTCGGGGGGCCGATATAGTGGGTTTTTTTTTTGTTTTTTTTTACAACATAATGTTCAGGGGCCCAGTAGGCCCCGTGTGGTGGGCCGCCCCCGTTGGGCCCCGTGGGGTCATCAGAGCGGTGGTATAATGTTCATAACTGAAGTTACCTTTCTGTTAGACAATTGTTTCTGAGCAGTGGACAGGAGGGTCTCACCCAGCTTTCCCAGCCTCCGGAACCATCCACAGCCGAACATCTCCGTCCTTGTATCCCTGTATGACCAGGAGTGACAACCATCTCAGAGTTGTGTTGGCGGCTGCACTGGTTGTCGCCCAGCTTTCCTGGACATAACCAGTAACAGAATAATCTGCTGATCCTCGTCCAGAGCCGCAGAAGTCTTTCATGTTCCTGTCAGGCGCTGGAAGTTTAGGATTCGGGGGATAAATGGCTGTACAAGCGGCATTAGTCGCGATCGGCGGCCGGCCAGGATTGTTTTGCCGATAGCCGGACGCTGTAATACGTTTTAATTTGGCTTTCTTCTCCTGGGCGGCACGTGGAGAACACCCATAAAATATCATTTGCAACAAATTGACGTTTGAAATTGAAGCTGTTGCCTTTCAGAGTCTGTCTGCAGTCGCGGGATTTATGGCGTCTTTCGGGAAAGTCTGACAGGCGGCTGCAGCAGATCTCGGAGAATAAAAAAAAGAATGAAAGCGGGCGTGCGAGCGGGGGCAGCTGAGGGCACAGCGCCATCTTGTCAGTGCACTGGACGGTCCGACTGTATTGTGAATCAAACCTTTCCCAGTACGGCTGGAATCCGAAATCCGCACTTCAATTCCGCGTATGTGTTTGCTGCAGAATTACTGCCGTGGACTTTGTCGCAGATTTCGGGACGTGTAAGTCGGGGTGCTCCTTCATACTCCTCTAGGTAAGTTGGCTTTTGGCTGGTGCCGGTTTTCTGTCCCTTTCCACTTTGGGACCCAACAATCCAGTACAGATCCCTATAAGACGGCGCTGCAACACAAAGCGTTAATTTAGTAATCCCCCTGGAAGTGGCGCCTCCTGCAGGGACGGACTGGGAATTTAAAGTGGCCCTGGAAAAAATATTAAAATTGGCCTCATTTTGTAGTTGGGCCCAAATTGCTGGAAGGCGTGGCCAGCACAAGTAGGTGGGGCCAGAAATACCATATTGCGGCACATTATACCGCCCCAACAGAGCCAAATACATCCCTGAAAAACCTGCACTGCCCAGCTGTGAGGAGGACTCGGGCAGCCCCCTGAGCATCGGCCCACCGGGAAATGTCAGCTCTATGGCCAATCCGCCCCTGGCCTCCTGTATTACTTTACAGCGACGCTTCAGGCCTGTTCGTTATTGGGCCCTTTTTCAAGCTGAAATTAGATCACAAAAAGAGAGAGCGGTCTGCAGCACATCTGCCGCGTATTACCCTCGGAGAGGAAGTTCTAGATGTACGGTATTCGGGGCGGCAGATACAGGCCCTGAAGTATACAGAAGCGAGGATGTGTATTATATGTCTGCACGTCTCCCGGGGGGCATCGCTGACATACATGGGAACAGGTCCATATAACAGCGGAAGTAAAGGTTATAGACTCCTTTGCGGGCAGGTTTTTTATTATTGCATTGTACTTATTTTGAGCTAAAAAATTTTTTTTCAATTGATCTTTATTAAAAATATGGAGCCCTTTTTTCTGTACAGAGCTGAGATGCTCCACCAGCTGCCTGTGGATTTTCAGTCTTTTCCGTCAGACCAGGAGCTGACGGGCTCCTTATCTCTGCTCTCTGACATTACAAACAATCCTTACAGCTCAGTCCTTATCTTACTGATGAGAATGGGGCTCAGTAGTTTACAGATGAGGGTTATTAGCACAAAGGGAAAGTACCGTTCATGGAGCTAGACAAACAGTTAACCCTTTGTGACAGAACAGCTCAATATTTGTAATAAAGGCCAATTGGAAATATGATTTTTAGCCAAAAAGGAGTAAAATGCAATCATAAAAATTGCTAAAGGGCAAAATGGCGTGTCCTAGTCTGATGGTAACCAATGAAAAAGAGGAGCGTACAGAGCAAGACCGCTAGGGGCGGTGGGTACCGGACAATCCCTGCGCATGTGATTCGCCCGCGTTGTCGGCTCTTTTCGCAGTGTTTTACCAATAACCAATAGGCCTGAAATGTCGCTGTAAACTGTGATGATACTGAAGGAGGTTTTTCCGGCTGGAATAATAACTTGGCGCATTGTATTACGGCGCGGTCTTAGACCACCTGCACCGGGTGCGGCTGGACGCACAGAAGATCCACATGAATTTCTGGATTTATTTGCATTTTTGCAGCATATCCGCAATGCCTAAGAGCGGTTTTTGATTCAGATTTGCCGCAGATCTCGCCCTTCCATTGAAAAGGGTGAAGTCCGCAACTAAAACCGCAAACATAAGCTTTAGAAAATCTACCTTTTTAAATATAGTGACCCCCCCCAAAAAAGATCGTGCCCCCCTCCCCCCGGCATTGATGGATTATTCTCTTCATTCCCTTGTGTTGGACTAAGGACGTGGGGGAGGGGATTATAACCCTGAGAAGTCTGTCCGAAATCCCATTCCCCAGGGATCTTCATTCATAGGATGGTATCATCTCCGCTCCCATAATATTGGAGGAATCCCGAGGTTAGAAAGGGCCCCCCCATAATACAAGTAAATATGTAGAAGATACTCACCCTGTAGAACATCACTGCGGCCGTGTTATCATGTGATCATCCGGATATCCGCCGTCTGCTAACCCATTGGACTGGCCGGATTGTGGGGTCTTCTCTGAATCAAGTGTCTGTTACTTTCTCAGGCCTCATGTGCGCGGCCCTGTATCTGTTTACATCCAACCGGATCCGTTCACTTCAGTGGGGCCCCAAAATACCGTCCACATCCGTGGGTCCATTCCGTGGCCCCACAAAAAAGGTCATGTCCTGGACATGATGCCTTACTGTGTAATGTTACTTTGTTACTATGTGGTGTTTGTTACTGTGTAATGTTACTTTGTTACTGTGTAATGTTACTTTGTTACTATGTGGTGTTTGTTACCGTGTAATGTTACTCTGTTACTGTGTAATGTTACTTTGTTACTATGTGGTGTTACTTTGTTACTGTAATGTTACTTTGTTGCTATGTGGTGTTTGTTACCGTGTAATGTTACTTTGTTACTGTGTAATGTTACTTTGTTACTATGTGGTGTTACTTTGTTACTATGTGGTGTTTGTTACTGTGTAGTGTTACTTTGTTACTGTGTAGTGTTACTTTGTTACTGTGTAGTGTTACTTTGTTACTGTGTAGTGTTACTTTGTTACTGTGTAGTGTTACTTTGTTACTGTGTAGTGTTACTTTGTTACTGTGTAGTGTTACTTTGTTACTGTGTAGTGTTACTTTGTTACTTTGTTGTTACTTTGTTACTGTGTTGTGTTACTTTGTTACTATGTGGTGTTACTTGGTGTCTGACTCCTGAGCACCTGATAATCCGCAGTTTGATTTCTGGGATTCTGCGGTAACCCTCATGTATGAATATACGCCGCGCTGTGTGCAGGTTGCAGGTTGCATTCCATACGGAAGACATTTATCACATAGGAGCGACACCAGCTGCTCGCACGCGTCTCCGGGGACCATTCACTATATAAATGGCGACGTATCGCCTTCTGGAAATCGTAAGGAAATTACAAGTCGCTGAGGATTTCTGAAGGCTGAATACAGATCAAAGCGAGTGCTGGAGTCGGCTGCGAAGATGAGAGCCGGCCCGTTATACAGGTATAATGTCCTGGGGTTTATAGGTCCTGCTATCACTTGTGAGGATATTGAGTGTTTGGGGCCTTCATCTGGGAGGAGTGGGGGCCACATATGGTTCGGATATCCCGGTCCTTTGTCTGTGACGGGGTCCGGTCCCTTCTGAAGGCTCCGAGAACAAAGGAAAAGATTATGGAGACGAAATAATAAAGCGCAGAAAAGCTGCACAAGAGCGAAGCTCGTTACAACCTCATAATCGCTTCCATTCTTCTGCTTTTGTGCATTGATATGGCTGCCTGAGAAAGTGGGGCGGCGATGGCGGGCGAATACCGGACCCCCATCCCCCGGCCTATCGTGTGCACACACAACTTTTTTTGTTTTGCTTCCTTTAGTCTCGGATTGTTGCACGCTCCGTTTGGGTTTTGTTCTCATAGGAAGAAATAAAAAAAATTGAAAAAAAATAATGAAATTAAGCAGAAGATAAATGTTTGTGCGCAGAGCGGAGACGCGCGGTGAATGTACAAGGCCGCCCTTTTCAGAGGCAACCAGCTGCACGCAGATTCCTGCGAGATGACATCATGGGGGGTGAGAATGGGAACCGGGACCGGGATTCCTCTTGGTACATGGGACAAAACAAGAGAAAGGAACATTGCGCTGTTTTCTGCTTTCACGTGTCGCTGACATCGCCAGAGAGGACGTCGCACTTCATAACTTGCTTCCTCATAGAGAAATAAAATATTATTAAATAAAGTATCATTCATTCCATGGCGCTGTACCTATAATTTGTATTATTACATGGTTTTTATGCTTTTAGGATATTTAATATTTATATTTTCTGTGTTGATGTTTTCGGTCTCTATCATCGCTCTATTACAATCTGATCTATTTCTGCCTCTTTCTTCTATTGTTTCTTTTATTTCTTATGTTTTACCGTTTTTATTTTAATGTGATGCCCTCTTGCTACGTTTTTCCTGTAAGCTGAAGCATTTAATGTGACTTTGTGCCGCTGAGTGACGGTTTTGTAACGTTTGCATAATGATGATGAAAGTAAAAATAATACATTTCCTATCGCACACAAAGGAAATTAATTTCCAATCAATTTCTGGAAGTCGTATTTGGCCTGCAGTGATGGAAGCCGTTATAATAAATGATTAAGTTCATTAAGAAATCCGATGTTTCCTGTGTCTTTTATAACGTCCGAGAATCCACCAGAGGCGTCCAAAATGTAATATGAGATAATATAAGACCCCTCTATGCACAGAGACTCGGGGCAAAACTGATGATGGTGGTCAAAAACTACAACCCTAATCCTCCTCTATGACCTCATTGTACAGCCCTCACCTACAACTCTAATCTGATCGACAACCTTAACCCCGGTCTACAGCCTTTACTCACAACCCTAAGCTTAAACTACCCCGGTCTGCAGCCTAACCTAGAACCTATAAAATAAATAAATACTATCATTCACAGGGCCCTATAGCCGAATAAGATGGGGCCTCATCACCTAATGTAAGAAAATATAAATAGCAGCATTATTAACAGTAATGGAAGGTATGAATAATAGCACAATACATTAGAAAACACACTATAGCGATAAGCTGCCATATTGGTATCCCCCCCCCCCCCCCATCCAATACTCCGGGATTACACGAAGGCACGGAAGGATCTGAGCGAGCCTACATCCACAGAAGAGCTGGGCTTAGGTCTCCAAGATGTCGGGAACAACTTCCCTGCCGAGTTCCTTCAAACCCTGAGCACAAGTGTATAATGTACCAAGTAGAGCTGATGCTATATACTGGAGTGTGTGTACTATAGATCTGCCTAGAGGCGGAGGGCGCTCACACCCGATACTGGCGGGATTTTCTCTTTTCTTCTTTCACGTCGCATGTTTTCCATTCATAAAGATAAACGCGTCTTGAACATTTTTTTGCGTGCAGAATTTTTCCACTTTTGCGCACTACTGTATGTGTATTGTGTGTATTGTAGGAAGGCGCAAGGGTCCGTCATTGACGGAAGGTACAGTGGATATACAAAGTCTACACGCCCCTGTTATGTCAGGTTTCTGTGATGTAAAAAAATGAGACAAAGATAAATCATTTCAGAACTTTTTCCACCTTTAATGTGACCTCTAAACTGTACAACTCAACGGAAAAACAAACTGAAATCTTTTAGGTGGAGGGAAGAAAACAAAACCCCTAAAATAATGTGGTTGCATAAGTGTGCGCACCCTTTTCTAACTGGGGCTGTAGCCGTGTTGAGAATTAAGCAATCACATTCACAATCCTGTTAGATCGCAGTCGGCAGACACCGGCCGTCATGTAAAGGGCCTCGGATTAACCCCAGATAAAGCTCAGCCGCTCTAGTTGGTCTTTCCTGACATTTTCTTAGTCGCACCCACAGCAGAAGCCATGGTCCACAGAGAACTTCCAAAGCATCAGAGGATCTCATTGTTAGAAGGTATCAGTCAGGAGAAGGGGACAAAAGAATGTCCAAGGCATTAGATCTACCATGGAACACAGTGGGGACCGTCATCATCAAGTGGAGGAAATATGGCCCAACAGTGACATCACCAAGAACTGGACGTCCCTCCAAAACTGATGAAAAGACGAGAATAAAACTGGTCTGGGAGGCGACCAAGAGACCTACAGCAACATTACAGGAGCTGCAGGAATATCTGGCAAGTCCTGGCCGTGTGGTCCATGTGACAACAATCTCCGTATTCTTCATATGTCTGGGCTATGGGGTAGAGCGGCAAGACGAAAGCCTCTTCTTACCAAGAAAAACATCCCAGCCAGGCGACATTCTGCAAAAACACATCTGAAGTCTCCCAAAAGCATGTGGGAAAAGGTGTTCTGGTCGGATGAGACCAAGGGTGAACTTTTGGCCATAATTCCAAAAAATATGTTTGGCCCAAAAACAACACTGCACATACCCAGAAGAACCCCATCCCCACAGTGAAGCCTGGCGGTGGCAGCATCATGCCAAGGGGCTGCTCTTCTTCAGCTGGAACTGGGGCCTTAGTTAAGCCTAAAGGGAATTCTGAACAGTTCCAAATACCGGTCAATATTGGCCCAAAACCTTCAGGCTTCTGCTAGAAAGCTGAACATGAAGAGGAACTACATCTTTCAGCAGGACAACGACCCAAAGCATCCATCCAAACCAACCAAGGAATGGCTTCACCAGAAGAAGATGAAAGTTTTGGAATGGCGGAGCCAGAGCCCAGACCTGGATCTGATTGACAATCTGTGGGATGATCTGAAGAGGGCCGTGCCCAGGAGATGCCCTCGCAATCTGTGGGGTGATCTGAAGAGGGCTGTGCCCAGGAGATGCCCTCGCAATCTGTGGGGTGATCTGAAGAGGGCTGTGCCCAGGAGATGCCCTCGCAATCTGTGGGGTGATCTGAAGAGGGCTGTGCCCAGGAGATGCCCTCGCAATCTGTGGGGTGATCTGAAGAGGGCTGTGCCCAGGAGATGCCCTCGCAATCTGTGGGGTGATCTGAAGAGGGCTGTGCCCAGGAGATGCCCTTGCAATCTGTGGGGTGATCTGAAGAGGGCTGTGCCCAGGAGATGCCCTCGCAGTCTGTGGGGTGATCTGAAGAGAGCTGTGCCCAGGAGATGCCCTCGCAATCTGACAGATTTGGAGGGTTTTTTGCAAAGAAGAGTCAAAATGTGCCATGCTGATAGACTCAGACCCAAAAAGACTGAGTGCTGGAATAACATCAAAAGGGGCTTCAACAAAGTATTAGTTTAAGGGTGCGCACACTTATGCAACCAGATTTTTATATTTTTTCTTCCCTCCACCTAAAAGATTTCAGTTTGTTTTTCCATTGAGTTGTACAGTTTATAGGTCACATTAAAGGTGGAAAAAGTTCTGAAATGATTTATCTTTGTCTCATTTTTTTACATCACAGAAACCTGACATTTATACAGGGGTGTGTAGACTTTTTATATCCACTGCATGTGTCACCGCGGTTCCTCGCCTAGGTGCAGTAAGAGCCAGTTTTCATGTGTCAGCAGCAGTTGCTGTTTGACACCTAGCTATTTAGTACAGCTGATCCGGGACGGCTCTTACTGGCAGTAGTCAAAGTGCTGGGTGGGTGACTACTCCCCACGTTCCAGGCTGGGTCTTCACTGACCTATAAAAAAACCCAGCCGGCAGTGTCAGCTGGGTGTGATTACCTCTCTGACAGAGGAGCTCTGGCAATCGCTGGATTGGGATCTGAGCCGTGTGCTAGGCTGGAGGCCTGAGTTTGGGAGGTCGGCTCTGTCCTGAGCAATGCCGATGGGTGTGAGCCAACACCCAGGATAACAGGTGACTGTGTTGCTGTATGAACTGTCTAGGTGTGAGCGAACACCAAAACTGCAAATGGACTGTCCTACTGTGTGAATAAAAGACTGAAGTTTTTTTAATTACAAACGTGTCTCTGCCTCCGTACTGCGTCCGCCTGTCTGCCAGAGCGATCCCCGCACCATGTATATTTATATACCGGGTTCCTGAGATCTCGCTGACACCTGCTACCAGAGAAGGTTATCAGGGCCCATGAAGCAGCTATTTGGAGACTCTTGACTCGGTGCCGGGGGGTTGGAGCGACACCTCTCAGGGTTCTGGCTCAGTTTGCTTTTCCCAAAATACTTGGCGTCTTTGCTCCTGAGAGTTACAGAAGGTAATAGCCGGGCTGCGGGGACGCAATGGTTAAAGAGACTGGAACAAATGTTGGGGCTGCAGGAAGAGTTACACTTTAAAATGTCAGCAAGATTAGACATTCTAGACTCTGCTGTCGGTAAGAAGCCGTCATCTGCTGCGACAACCCTCCATCTGGTAAATACTGAAGTACGCTTCCATCCAGCCCTCGCTTCTAGCAGCATGACTTCCCATCTCCTGTGTAAGGGTCCATTCACACGTCCGTAGAATGGGCACGCATCCGTTAGGCAGATTGCGGAACTGGTGTGGACCCATTCATTCTCTATGGCACAGAAAACAGTGTGCTGTCAGCATCCGCATTTCCGGAGTGCCCCCCGATCTTTCGGTCGCGGCTCCGGGAAAAAAATAGAACATGTCCTATTCTCATCTGCAATTGCGGACAAGAATAGGCAGTTCTATGGGGTGCCAGCCGGGTGTATAGCGGATTCGCAATACACTACAGAAGTGAATGGAGCCTTAATGTGAGCTACTGACTTCCTGTACTGCTGCGGGCGGCTGTCTTCCTGTACTGCTGCGGGCGGCTGACTTCCTGTACTGCTGCGGGCGGCTGTCTTCCTGTACTGCCGCGGGCGGCTGACTTCCTGTACTGCCGCGGGCGGCTGACTTCCTGTACTGCCGCGGGCGGCTGACTTCCTGTACTGCCGCGGGCGGCTGACTTCCTGTACTGCCGCGGGCGGCTGACTTCCTGTACTGCCGCGGGCGGCTGACTTCCTGTACTGCCGCGGGCGGCTGACTTCCTGTACTGCCGCGGGCGGCTGACTTCCTGTACTGCTGCGGGCGGCTGACTTCCTGTACTGCTGCGGGCGGCTGACTTCCTGTACTGCTGCGGGCGGCTGACTTCCTGTACTGCTGCGGGCGGCTGTCTTCCTGTACTGCTGCGGGCGGCTGACTTCCTGTACTGCTGCGGGCGGCTGACTTCCTGTACTGCCGCGGGCGGCTGACTTTCTGTATTTTTATGCAGGATATTTTTTTTTGCGCTGTGACTTTTATTACTGTCTAGCTCTTGTTTTTCGCAGCCCAGGATACATTCTGTTCTTGCAGATTTAGAATTGCGTGGCGGAGGATTCTCGCCTTCTCATTTATTTCTTCAGGTTAATGAGACAAATTGGTTTTACAGAACTTCATAAAACCTCGTTGATTGCGTGTAAATATTACCCTGCGCCGGCCCCACGAATTCTGCCGCGCTCCCCTTTTATTTCTATTATAATTGGCTGCTCAGTAAGGCGTGCGCTGTTTTAATTGAGGTTCTGAGCACATTGTGTGCGGCGGCTTCCTGCATAATACAGCATAGACTATGGGGTGCCCGGCAGCCCTCCCCGACAGGGCCCGGCAGCCCTCCCCGACAGGGCCCGGCAGCCCTCCCCGACAGGGCCCGGCAGCCCTCCCCGACAGGGCCCGGCAGCCCTCCCCGACAGGGCCCGGCAGCACTCCCCGACAGGGCCCGGCAGCCCTCCCCGACAGGGCCCGGCAGCCCTCCCCGACAGGGCCCGGCACTCCCCGACAGGGCCCGGCAGCCCTCCCCGACAGGACCCTGCACTCCCTTGGTAGAGCTCTGATCCTCCCCATAGAGCCTTGCACCCCCTGAGCCCCTCTGTCCTGTGGCGGCAGCAGGTTATGATGTCCTGCAGATATTCATTTCCAGATGATGGCGGGTGGTGCGGGGCCGTCATCCTCTGTACTGCCGCATCCTGCTGCGCGCGCCGCCTGCTCCTGCCTGCAAGTAATTGCAGTTTAAATGTAATTTTCCCTGTTCAGAGCGTGCGGTGGAGGCGCCGCGTCCCCGAGATCTCGCCGGGTATGAAGGGTTTAGGCCGGGTTCACATCACCGTTTCACTTTCCATTCTTCTGAACCGTTATTTTAGACTGGAGAAAAAGTCCTCCATGAAGGACTCGATCTCAGATGGAAATGAGCTCAACTGATGCTCAAAATAAAGGATCCTATATATATATATATATTTTTTTTTTTCTGTTCTTCAGACGGATCAGAAGAATAGAAAACGAAACTGTGATATAAACCTAGTGTGTGATCAGGGGAATGTCGGCCGGAGGAGCAGTGTTCACGGATGCATCAGGTTGGGGAGCCGTATTCTCCAATGTGTCGGGTGGGGGAGCCGCCTTCTCGGGGACGTCGGGTGGGGGAGCCATATTCCCGGATGCATCAGGTGGGGGAGCCGTATTCTCGGGTGTGTCGGGTGGGGGGAGCCGTATTCTCGGGTTGTGTCGGGTGGGGGGAGCCGTATTCTCGGGTGTGTCGGGTGGGGGGAGCCGCCTTCTCGGGGACGTCGGGTGGGGGAGCCATATTCCCGGATGCATCAGGTTGGGGAGCCGTATTCTCCGATGTGTCGGGTGGGGGAGCCGTGTTCTCCGGTGTGTCGGGTGGGGGAGCCGCCTTCTCGGGGACGTCGGGTGGGGGAGCCATATTTCCGGATGCATCGGGTGGGGGAGCCGTATTCTCGGGTGTGTCGGGTCGGGGAGCCGTATTCTCGGGTGTGTCGGGTCGGGGAGCCGTA
Source organism: Bufo gargarizans (assembly GCF_014858855.1). Classification (NCBI taxonomy): domain Eukaryota; kingdom Metazoa; phylum Chordata; class Amphibia; order Anura; family Bufonidae; genus Bufo; species Bufo gargarizans. The sequence goes on from NW_025334235.1 coordinate 22,447, forward strand.
TTCTCGGGTGTGTCGGGGATCCGTATTCTCGGGTGGGTCGGGTCGGGGGAGCCGTATTCTCGGGTGGGTCGGGTCGGGGGAGCCGTATTCTCGGGTGGGTCGGGTCGGGGAGCCGTATTCTCGGGTGGGTCGGGGGAGCCGTATTCTCGGGTGGGTCGGGTCGGGAGCCGTATTCTCGGGTGGGTCGGGTCGGGGAGCCGTATTCTCGGGTGGGTCGGGGAGCCGTATTCTCGGGTGTGTCGGGTCGGGGAGCCGATTTCTCGGGTGTGTCGGGGAGCCGTATTCTCGGGTGTGTCGGGTCGGGGAGCCGTATTCTCGGGTGTGTCGGGGAGCCGTATTCTCGGGTGTGTCGGGTCGGGGAGCCGTATTCTCGGGTGTGTCGGGTCGGGGAGCCGTCTTCTCGGGTGTGTCGGGTCGGGGAGCCGTATTCTCGGGTGTGTCGGGTCGGGGAGCCGTATTCTCGGGTGTGTCGGGTCGGGGAGCCGTATTCTCGGGTGTGTCGTGGAGCCGTATTCTCGGGTGGGTCGGGGAGCCGTATTCTCGGGTGGGTCGGGGGAGCCGTATTCTCGGGTGGGTCGGGTCGGGGGAGCCGTATTCTCGGGTGGGTCGGGGGAGCCGTATTCTCGGGTGGGTCGGGGGAGCCGTATTCTCGGGTGGGTCGGGGGAGCCGTATTCTCGGGTGGGTCGGGGGAGCCGTATTCTCGGGTGGGTCGGGGGAGCCGTATTCTCGGGTGGGTCGGGGAGCCGTATTCTCGGGTGGGTCGGGTCGGGGGAGCCGTATTCTCGGGTGTGTCGGGTCGGGGAGCCGTATTCTCGGGTGGGTCGGGTCGGGGAGCCGTATTCTCGGGTGGGTCGGGTCGGGGAGCCGTATTCTCGGGTGGGTCGGGGAGCCGTATTCTCGGGTGTGTCGGGTCGGGGAGCCGTATTCTCGGGTGTGTCGGGTCGGGGAGCCGTATTCTCGGGTGTGTCGGGTCGGGGAGCCGTATTCTCGGGTGTGTCGGGTCGGGGAGCCGTATTCTCGGGTGTGTCGGGTCGGGGAGCCGTATTCTCGGGTGTGTCGGGTCGGGGAGCCGTATTCTCGAGTGTGTCGGGTCGGGGAGCCTTATTCTCGGGTGTGTCGGGTCGGGGAGCCGTATTCTCGGGTGTGTCGGGTCGGGGAGCCGTATTCTCGGATGTGTCGGGGAGCTGTATTCTCGGGTGGGTCGGGGAGCCGTATTCTCGGGTGTGTCGGGTCAGGGAGCCGTATTCTCGAGTGTGTCGGGTCGGGGAGCCTTATTCTCGGGTGTGTCGGGTCGGGGAGCCGTATTCTCGGGTGTGTCGGGTCGGGGAGCCGTATTCTCGGATGTGTCGGGGAGCTGTATTCTCGGGTGGGTCGGGGAGCCGTATTCTCGGGTGTGTCGGGGAGCCGTATTCTCGGGTGGGTCGGGTCGGGGAGCCGTATTCTCGGGTGGGTGGGTCGGGGAGCCGTATTCTCGGGAGGGTGGGTCGGGGAGCCGTATTCTCGGGTGGGTGGGTCGGGGAGCCGTATTCTCGGGTGGGTCGGGGAGCCGTATTCTCCGTCGGGTCGGGTCGGGGAGCCGTATTCTCCGTCGGGTCGGGTCGGGGAGCCGTATTCTCCGTCGGGTCGGGGAGCCGTATTCTCCGTCGGGTCGGGGAGCCGTATTCTCCGTCGGGTCGGGGAGCCGTATTCTCGGTCGGGTCGGGGAGCCGTATTCTCCGGCGGGTCGGGTCGAGGAGCCGTATTCTCCGGCGGGTCGGGGAGCCGTATTCTCCGGCGGGTCGGGGAGCCGTATTTTCCGGCGGGTCGGGGAGCCGTATTCTCCGGGACATCGGGTGGGGGGAGCCGCCTTCCCCGGTGTGTCTGGTCGGGGAGCCGCCTTCCCGGGGACGTTGGGTGGGGGGGAGCCTTATTAGGTGGAGCGCTTATATCTAGAGCCCCTAGTTTATCAGGAGGGCAGACAGGAGCTGAGTGGTCGACTCCAGGGGCAGAGGGTAATATTTCACCTCTTCCTTTATATTCTACATTTGTGGTTATGGGTGACGAGAACCGACCGTCCGCAGGTGTCGGCGCCATCCATGTGGTTTTTGGTCTCTTTATTGTGTAGATTTATAGGACACCCGTCACCCAAATGCCCAGGACCCCACCTGTCATTGACTGTCGCCTCTGTCCACAATTCCCTGCTCGGCACTGCATCCCTATCTAAGAGGGACTAATGACTGTACTCATCCTGCACCTCCTGGTTCATGAATAGAATGGAAGCGTCTGACAGAGCGGTACCTGGGTATGACAATGCTAATAAGCTATTCAGGGCTGTGGAAAGCTGGGTGACCCATGTAGACTAGGAGAACTCCAAGATGGCGGAAGAGAATGAGATTTGGATAAGGCAGCAACAAACATTAACATGCAATATAGACCTCCGTTACTTTCTTTACGTAGATGCCCTGATAATCCTGATCCTTCTGGTTCATGACAAAGAAATTACAAATTAGTCTGAGGTGTATAGTCCTGGAGGTAAAGATGGCACTCGGGCGCGTGGAAAGCTGGGTGACTTGCTCTATGGGCACCGTAATGGCAGCATCTGATTGGTTAGATCTCGTTAGGACGGCTTAGGGTATTTTTTCAGGTTGCTCTGGTTTTGGGGCGCTCCTCAGTTCCCGGCCCTGGTCTCTGGGGAGCTGTAGGTTTTTGCGCTGATGGAGGCGGTGGCGGCACTCTGGAGCGGTTTCTCGTGGATTCTGCGAGCTGCGCATCCAGAATACATTTTTCCTCATTAGCGGCGTCAGTTTAAGATCTGCATAAAACGCGGCTGAAGCTTCGTGTGGGTTTTGATTAATGTGCAATTATCCTAAAAATAGCGGCTTTGTCACAGCGCGATGTGCCTCCAGTTTGGGGAAAATAAATTCGGATGCAGCGGCACAGGCGGCAGACAAGTGACTCTACGGGAGAGTATTGGGGCAGGGGTCTCAGCCAGTGAATGGCTACACCCAGAGACTGAAAACACATCCTGATCTCATGTTTGTCACAGCTGAGGGTCTGTTACAATTGTATCCAGTCTCGACAATCCTCTGCCAGGTAAACATCCTCCAGACGGATACATTGTAGCTAATTGTCAGGGCAGGAGAGTGTAGCACACACTGTAACAAACATTCAGCTGTTTTTACAGCTTCTAGATTTAAATAAGGGCGGGTTCACATCTGCGTTCTGGATTCCGTTATGGCTTTCTGTTATAAGATGGTTATAACGGTAAATAACGGAATCCATAAGACGGAAGGACGGATCTGTTATGATTGCCTTTTAAAGGCTTCCGTTTTGCATTCCGTCATAATACAAGTCTATGGGCAGCATAACGGATCCGTCCTTCCGTCTTATGGAGTCCGTTATTTTCCGTTATAACCATCTTATAACAGAAAGCCATAACTGAATCCAGAACGCAGATGTGAACCCACCCGAAGAATGTTCTCATTTAGTGACAGCAAGCAGAGATCTTGAAAATGGTGAAGGATTGAAGCACAAAGTGTATTAAAAAAGTTGCAGAAATCACCTGTATGTTTGTAACTCCCTGAGGTTTTCAGGTTCTTGATTTTGAGCACGGCATTTTGGCGGTAGCGCTGTCTGCTCCCCGTGCCGTCGCCTCCCGCTGTCCTTCAGCCCCTCCCCCTTTGTGCTGCTCTTTCCCGATTCTCCGTGTTTTGTTATTGTTCTCTCTGAACGTAAAATAATTGGCGCAAATGGAAGAGAAAAGCTCCGGCATCAAAGGACGAGCCAAGAAGTCTCATGATGCCTCATCATCTGCACCGCCTGAAATGTGTCACATATACCGTAAATGTCATGTGACCGCGAGGGCCTGGGCGCAGGACGACATTGATGTGAATGGTGCCAGAACTGGATGCGCTGTACGTCACCATCCGGTGAACCTGCTGCGTGTTTCCCGCCCGCTGCGCCATTTGAAGTCATTTTTCCAAGTGTTATGAACCGCGCAGAACTGTGAGCAGAGAGGAGTCACTCCTGTCACCTGTTGTCTCCATCATTCTGTGCGCCATGTTTTCTCCCTCCATCTGGAGTACTTCTTTATCGTATCTCGCTGGCGTTCTGCTCACATTCTTCTTTCTGATTTGGCGGCTGAACAAATCCGCTCATGTCTGAGCACAAAGAGCGGACACTGCAGCATCTTCTGTCGGACACAGTGGTCCTACATTAATAATTCACGTTACAATTCACTGACATGTAGCAAGTTTAGCGACATTTCAGCTGGAGGTTCGCGTAGATCATTATAACAAGTGACCGCGGCGATGTGGATGTTACAATGGATTTCTCTTTATCTGAGGGACGGTTTCCCGGGGATTAGTGTTTGCTCCTCTTTGCTGTAACGTGCTGAGGTCTGCGCCGCGGTCGTGGCGGATCCGAGGGGTCGCTCTCTCTTATAATATGACCGTGCGGCCCTGTGTGTTGTGTGGAGAGGCTCGGACGTGTGTCGCATGAAATAATGACAGTCTCCTTCTATCGGAGGTGACTTCACAGCTGGAAAGTGGCTTTAAGGTTTCAATTACGCAGCGCGGCAGAACATCGCCGCTGACCCGGGGCTGATGGATTTGCAGCGCGGTTATCTGTCACCAGCCGGGATTAATGTCATTTGCTGTAAGACACGATCGGCTATTAGTCACCTGTCCGGCTTCAGGGAGAACACGTCCGTCTGCCGAGATCTCTATCTGTCTCTCAGGACGCTCGGCAGCATGGCGGCGGCGGCGGGGGCTTTTCTGCTTGTACCCATCACCTGGTGTCATTCGGGACTCCTCTCCAGCACCGTCTTAAAACGTTGCTTTGCATCATTCGGTGATGTCAATTTGTTACTTAGTATCGCCTCGTGACACAGTGTTACTTTTTTTTATATAAATCAGATATTTATTTTTTTTAAATCACATTTTTGTTTATATAAAATACTTTTTGAGGAAAATATATTACCATCCAAAGGTTATTCCATCATGAAATAAAGATTAGTTGTTTTTTTATTATGTAGAATAAGGCTGTATATGTGTAATTTTTTTGGTAAATAAATTCCATGAATCCATTCACAATGTCCTGCTCTTCCGGAGGTTTTTGTAAGATTATTGGGCAGTTTCTCTGCCTACAAGATATTATCACAGATGCTTGGGTTACTTTTGCAGTTCTCAAAACTGAATTTGACTCAGCAGAGATCACAGGCCTCTTCACAGCAAAAATGTTATGACCTTAATCCTAACTTCTACAAACCTATGAATACAGAATCCACCTAATCAAACTAATATGAAAAGTTGTTCTAAAAATCTTCATTTTACTTGCATATTATAAGTTATACCAGCGAGAATTAGTCTTTATGTAGAAAACTACGATTTAAATCAAATCCACCCTGGTTACTTTGTATCACATTGTGACATAGAATTGCTACTTTGTATCGCCATAGTAACATAGTACATAAGGCTGAAAAAAGACATTTGTCCATCCAGTTCGGCCTGTCATCCTGCAAGTTGATCCAGAGGAAGGCAAAAACTGTGAGGTAGAAGCAAATTTTCCTCACTTTAGGGGAATAAAAAATTCCTTCCCGACTCCAATCAGGCATCAGAATAACTCCCTGGATCAGTGACCCCTCTCTAGTAGCTATAGCCTGTAATATTATTACGCTCCAGAAATACATCCAGGCCCCTCCTGAACTCCTTTATTGTACTCACCATCACCACCGCCTCCGGCAGAGAGCTCCATAGTCTCACTGCTCTTACCGTAAAGAGTCCATAGTCTCACTGCTCTTACCGTAAGGAGTCTATAGTCTCACTGCTCTTACAGTATAGAGTCCATAGTCTCACTGCTCTTACCGTAAAGAGTCCATAGTCTCACTGCTCTTACAGTAAGGAGTCTATAGTCTCACTGCTCTTACAGTAAGGAGTCCATAGTCTCACTGCTCTTACAGTATAGAGTCCATAGTCTCACCGCTCTTACAGTACAGAGTCCATAGTCTCACTGCTCTTTCAGTATAGAGTCCATAGTCTCACTGCTCTTTCAGTATAGAGTCCATAGTCTCGCTGCTCTTACAGTAAAGAGTCTATAGTCTCACTGCTCTTACAGTATAGAGTCCCATAGTCTCACTGCTCTTACAGTATAGATCCACAGTCTCACTGCTCTTACAGTATAGAGTCCATAGTCTCACCGCTCTTACAGTAAAGAGTCCATAGTCTCACTGCTCTTACAGTAAAGAGTCCATAGTCTCACTGCTCTTACAGTACAGAGTCCATAGTCTCACTGCTCTTACAGTAGAGTCCATAGTCTCACTGCTCTTACAGTAAGAGTCCATAGTCTCACTGCTCTTACAGTAAGAGTCCATAGTCTCACTGCTCTTACAGTAAGAGTCCATAGTCTCACTGCTCTTACAGTAAAGAGTCCATAGTCTCACTACTCTTACAGTAAGAGTCCATAGTCTCACTGCTCTTACAGTAAGAGTCCATAGTCTCACTGCTCTTACAGTAAGAGTCCATAGTCTCACTGCTCTTACAGTAAGAGTCCATAGTCTCACTGCTCTTACAGTAAGAGTCCATAGTCTCACTGCTCTTACAGTAAGAGTCCATAGACTGCTCTTACAGTAAGAGTCCATAGTCTCACTGCTCTTACAGTAATAGAGTCCATAGTCTCACTGCTCTTACAGTAAGAGTCCATAGTTCACTGCTCTTACAGTAAGAGTCCATAGTCTCACTGCTTACAGTATAGAGTCCATAGTCTCACTGCTCTTACAGTAAGAGTCCATAGTCTCACTGCTCTTACAGTAAAGAGTCCATAGTCTCACTGCTCTTACAGTATAGAGCCATAGTCTCACTGCTCTTACAGTAAGAGTCCATAGTCTCACTGCTCTTACAGTATAGAGTCCATAGTCTCAGCTCTTACAGTAAGAGTCCATAGTCTCACTGCTCTTACAGTAAGAGTCCATAGTCTCACTGCTCTTACAGTAAGAGTCCATAGTCTCACTGCTCTTACAGTAAAGAGTCCATAGTCTCACTGCTCTTACAGTAAGAGTCCATAGTCTCACTGCTCTTACAGTAAGAGTCCATAGTCTCACTGCTCTTACAGTTAGAGTCCATAGTCTCACTGCTCTTACAGTATAGAGTCCATAGTCTCACTGCTCTTACAGTAAAGAGTCCATAGTCCTGCTCTTACAGTAAAGAGTCCATAGTCTCACTGCTCTTACAGTAAAGAGTCCATAGTCTCACTGCTCTTACAGTATAGAGTCCATAGTCTCACTGCTCTTACAGTATAGAGTCCATAGTCTCACTGCTCTTACAGTAAGAGTCCATAGTCTCACTGCTCTTACAGTATAGAGTCCATAGTCTCACTGCTCTTACAGTAAGAGTCCATAGTCTCACTGCTCTTACAGTATAGAGTCCATAGTCTCACTGCTCTTACAGTAGAGTCCATAGTCTCACTGCTCTTACAGTAAGAGTCCATAGTCTCACTGCTCTTACAGTATAGAGTCCATAGTCTCACTGCTCTTACAGTATAGAGTCCATAGTCTCACTGCTCTTACAGTATAGAGTCCATAGTCTCACTGCTCTTACAGTATAGAGTCCATAGTCTCACTGCTCTTACAGTAAAGAGTCCATAGTCACTGCTCTTACAGTAAAGAGTCCATAGTCTCACTGCTCTTACAGTAAGAGTCCATAGTCTCACTGCTCTTACAGTAAAGAGTCCATAGTCTCACTGCTCTTACAGTAGAGTCCATAGTCTCACTGCTCTTACAGTAAGAGTCCATAGTCTCACTGCTCTTACAGTATAGAGTCCATAGTCTCACTGCTCTTACAGTAAAGAGTCCATAGTCTCACTGCTCTTACAGTAAGAGTCCATAGTCTCACTGCTCTTACAGTAAAGAGTCCATAGTCTCACTGCTCTTACAGTATAGAGTCCATAGTCTCACTTCTTACAGTAAGAGTCCATAGTCTCACTGCTCTTACAGTAAAGAGTCCATAGTCTCACTGCTCTTACAGTAAAGAGTCCATAGTCTCACTGCTCTTACAGTAAGAGTCCATAGTCTCACTGCTCTTACAGTAAAGAGTCCATAGTCTCACTGCTCTTACAGTATAGAGTCCATAGTCACTGCTCTTACAGTAAAGAGTCCATAGTCTCACTGCTCTTACAGTATAGAGTCCATAGTCTCACTGCTCTTACAGTAAGAGTCCATAGTCTCACTGCTCTTACAGTAAGAGTCCATAGTCTCACTGCTCTTACAGTAAGAGTCCATAGTCTCACTGCTCTTACAGTAAGAGTCCATAGTCTCACTGCTCTTACAGTATAGAGTCCATAGTCTCACTTGCTCTTACAGTATAGAGTCCATAGTCTCACTGCTCTTACAGTATAAGAGTCCATAGTCTCATTGCTCTTACAGTAAAGAGTCCATAGTCTCACTTGCTCTTACAGTAAGAGTCATAGTTTCACTGCTCTTACAGTAAAGAGTCCATAGTTTCACTGCTCTTACAGTAAAGAGTCCATAGTCTCACTGCTATTACAGTACAGAGGCCATAGTCTCACTGCTATTACAGTAAAGAGTCCATAGTCTCACCGCTCTTACAGTAAAGAGTCCATAGTTTCACTGCTCTTACAGTATAGAGTCCATAGTCTCACTGCTCTTACAGTATAGAGTCCATAGTCTCACTGCTCTTACAGTAAGAGTCCATAGTTTCACTGCTCTTACAGTAAAGAGTCCATAGTTTCACTGCTCTTACAGTAAAGAGTCCATAGTTTCACTGCTCTTACAGTAAAGAGTCCATAGTCTCACTGCTATTACAGTACAGAGGCCATAGTCTCACTGCTATTACAGTAAAGAGTCCATAGTCTCACCGCTCTTACAGTAAAGAGTCCATAGTCTCACTGCTCTTACAGTATAGAGTCCATAGTTTCACTGCTCTTACAGTATAGAGTCCATAGTCTCACTGCTCTTACCGTAAAGAATCCTCTTCTATGTTTGTGTACAAACCTTCTTTCCTCCAGGCGCAGAGGATGTCCCCTCGTCACAGTCACAGTCCTGGGGATAAATAGATGATAGGATTGATCTCTGTACTGACCCCTGATATATTTATACATAGTAATTAGATCTCCCCTCAGTCGTCTTTTTTCTAAAGTGAATAACCCTAATTTTGATAATCTTTCAGGGTACTGTAGTTGCCCCATTCCAGTTATTACTTTAGTTGCCCTCCTCTGGACCTTCTCCAGCTCTGCTATGTCTGCCTTGTAAACAGGAGCCCAGAACTGTACACAGTCCTCCATGTGTGGTCTGACTAGTGATGTATAAAGTGGTAGGACTATGTTCTCATCACCGGCATCTATGCCCCTTTTAATGCAACCCATTATCTTATTGGCCTTGGCAGCAGCTGCCTGACATTGGTTTTTGCAGCTTAGTTTGCTGTTTATTAAAATTCCTAGATCCTTTTCCATGTCAGTGTTACCCAGTGTTTTACCATTTAGTATGTACGGGTGACTTGCATTATTCCTTCCCATGTGCATAACCTTACATTTGTCAGTGTTAAACGTCATCTGCCACTTATCTGCCCAAGCCTCCACTCTATCCAGATCCCTCTGTAGTAGTATACTGTCCTCTGTAGTATATATACAGTATACTGTCCTCTGTAGTGTATATATACAGTATACTGTCCTCTGTAGTATATATACAGTATACTGTCCTCTGTAGTGTATATATATACAGTACACTGTCCTCTGTAGTATATATACAGTATACTGTCCTCTGTAGTGTATATATACAGTATACTGTCCTCTGTAGTATATATACAGTATACTGTCCTCTGTAGTGTATATATACAGTATACTGTCCTCTGTAGTGTATATACAGTATACTATCCTCTGTGGTGTATATATACAGTATACTATCCTCTGTGGTGTGTGTATATATACAGTATACTGTCCTCTGTAGTGTGTATATACAGTATACTGTCCTCTGTAGTATATATACAGTATACTGTCCTCTGTAGTGTATATATATACAGTACACTGTCCTCTGTAGTATATATACAGTATACTGTCCTCTGTAGTGTATATATACAGTATACTGTCCTCTGTAGTATATATACAGTATACTGTCCTCTGTAGTGTATATATATACAGTACACTGTCCTCTGTAGTATATATACAGTATACTGTCCTCTGTAGTGTATATATACAGTATACTGTCCTCTGTAGTATATATACAGTATACTGTCCTCTGTAGTGTATATATACAGTATACTGTCCTCTGTAGTGTATATATACAGTATACTATCCTCTGTGGTGTATATATACAGTATACTATCCTCTGTGGTGTGTGTATATATACAGTATACTGTCCTCTGTAGTGTGTATATATACAGTATACTATCCTCTGTGGTGTGTATATATATACAGTATACTGTCCTCTGTGGTGTATATATACAGTATACTGTCCTCTGTAGTGTATATATACAGTATACTGTCCTCTGTAGTGTATATATACACAGTATACTGTCCTCTGTAGTGTATATATACAGTATACTGTCCTCTGTGGTGTATATATACAGTATACTGTCCTCTGTGGTGTATATATACAGTATACTGTCCTCTGTGGTGTATATATACAGTATACTGTCCTCTGTGGTGTATATATACAGTATACTGTCCTCTGTAGTGTGTATATATACAGTATACTGTCCTCTGTGGTGTGTATATATACAGTATACTGTCCTCTGTGGTGTGTATATATACAGTATACTATCCTCTGTGGTGTGTGTATATATACAGTATACTGTCCTCTTCAGTGTTAATTACTTTACACAGTTTAGTGTCCTCTGCGAAAATTGATACTTTACTATGCAAGCCTTCTTCAAGATCATTAATAAATATATTGAAGAGAATAGGGCCCAATACTGACCCCTGAGGTACCCCACTAGTGACAGTGACCCCTCCAGTACTGACCCCTGAGGTATTCCACTAGTGACAGTGACCCCTCCAGTACTGACCCCTGAGGTACCCCACTAGTGACAGTGACCCCTCCAGTACTGACCCCTGAGGTATTCCACTAGTGACAGTGACCCCTCCAGTACTGACCCCTGAGGTACCCCACTAGTGACAGTGACCCCTCCAGTACTGACCCCTGAGGTACCCCACTAGTGACAGTGACCCCTCCAGTACTGACCCCTGAGGTATTCCACTAGTGACAGTGACCCCTCCAGTACTGACCCCTGAGGTACCCCACTAGTGACAGTGACCCCTCCAGTACTGACCCCTGAGGTACCCCACTAGTGACAGTGACCCCACCAGTACTGACCCCTGAGGTATTCCACTAGTGACAGTGACCCCTCCAGTACTGACCCCTGAGGTATTCCACTAGTGACAGTGACCCCTCCAGTACTGACCCCTGAGGTATCCCACTAGTGACAGTGATCCCTCCAGTACTGACCCCTGAGGTACCCCACTAGTGACAGTGACCCAATCTGAGTATATACCGTTAATAACCACCCTTTGTTTTCTATCCCTCAGCCAGTTACTTACCCACATACAGACGTTTTCTCCCAGTCCGAGCATTCTCATCTTATATACTAACCTTTTATGTGGTACAGTGTCAGATGCTTTGGAGAAGTCCAGATACACGACATCCATTGATTCGCCGCTGTCAAGTCTAGAACTTACCTCCTCTTAGAAACTGATTACATTAGTCTGACCGATCCCTCATGAAGCCATGCTGATATGGCGTTATTTGCTTATTTCCGTTGAGATGCTCTAACATAGCATCCCTCAGAAAACCTTCAAACAGTTTACCCACAACAGATGTTACACTTACCGGCCTATAGTTTCCAGGCTCTGTTTTTGGACCCTTTTTGAATATTGGCACCACATTTGCCATGCGCCAATCCTGTGGGACATTCCCTGTCAGTATAGAATCTGCAAATATCGGAAATAAGGGTCTGGCTATGACATTACTTAATTCCCTTAGGATACGGGGGTGTATGCCATCTGGTCCTGGCGATTTGTCTATTTTAATCTTTTTAAGTCGCTGTTGTACTTCTTCCTGGGTCAGACAGGACACTTTTAATGGGGAATTTATTTCAACATTCTGCATTTCATCTGACAGTTTATTTTCCTCAGTGAATACAGTGGAGAAAAAAATATTTAACAGCTTTGCTTTCTCCTCGTCGCTCTCTGCGACTCCCCCCTCATTACTCTTTAAAGGGCCGACACCTACAGATTTATACTTTTTAACATTTATATAATTGAAGAACATTTTAGGGTTAGTTTTACTCTCTTTGGCAATTAATCTCTCGGTCTCTAGTTTGGCCGCTTTTATTTGTTTTTTACATGTTCTATTTTTTCCTTATAGTTTTTCAGTGCTTCCGTGCGACCCTCCTGTTTTAGTGTTTTATATGCTTTCTTTTTGTCATTTATTGCTTTCTTTACAGTTCTGTTTATCCACATTGGTTTCTTTTTGTTCCTTAACCCTTTATCCCCATAAAGTATGTACCTCTCACAATGAGATTTTAGGATGCTTTTAAAGATATCCCATTTTGTGGCTGTATTTTTATTTGTGAGGACTGTCCCAGTTAGTTTGGCCGATGGCCTCTCTTGGCTAAATTTAGCTTTTTTGAAGTTTGGTATTTTTGTTCCTCCCTGTAGAAACGCTCTTTTGAATGATAATTGGAAGGTTATTACTTTATGGTCACTATTTCTGGCCATGTCATGTCAATTGGTGACTTTGTATCATTAGGTGATGTTGATTTGTTTCTTTTTGCATTTTTACATTCTTGCCTAAATTTAAATAAACAATTATGATTTTGCAGCAGGAACCCCTCAATCACGGCTCCCCTACTGGATCTCGGTACAGTTAGGAGATTTTTAGATCTAAAATGAATTAATTTTGTGTTGCAATTCCTTTTTAAGATCTCTGCTTGCCATCAGTGAATGGAACTTTTTTGACACCTAGTTAAAAATCTGACCTGATCATTTCTCACAGCTGAAAGTTTGTTACAATTGTATCCAGTCCTGACAATTCTCTGTGAGCTGAACAGTCCAGTCTGATACATTGTAACAGATCTCCTCTGGCCCCGTATTACTTGATAGAAAACCTCAAGGGCTCGGCTTCCTGCGTGTAATTGAAGGTCAGCCGGAGACTGGAGGACAGAACTTATCTGCTTTCTGTTGGCGTCTGTGCCAGTGATTGGCGCGTCCTGATTTCGGGGCTCCAGGATGATGAATCCCTCTGCTCGGGGATTCCTCTGACATTTGATTTCTTTAATTAGCAGAAAGTAAAGTCGAGGCCTTGAGTTTTAGGGGAGAATGTGCGATGTGCAGAATGATAACGGTCTTATTACAGACGCAATCCTAACGGCGAGCGAATAAAAGACGAGCGGCAGATGGCGAATCTCGAGGTCTTTATAGGACAGACACTGAACGGCGCATCGGAGAGCAGACGGTGATCACTAACTGGCGTATACAAGATACAGGTGTTGAAAACGAACCGCAACATCCCCCCCGACCATACGAGTGGCGGATACAAGATACAGGCGGTGAAAACTGACCGCAAACCCCCCCCCCCACCCGACCGGATGAGTGGCGGATACAAGATACATATAGGCGGTGAGAAGTGACCGCAACATCCCACCCTGACCGGACGAGTGGCGGATACGAGACTCAAGTGGTGAAAACTGACCACAACCCCCCCCTCTCCTGACCAGGTGAGAGGTGGATACAAGATACAGTGCTGGCCATAACTATTCATACCCTGGGCAAATTTTGACTTAAAGGGGTTGTCCAGGTTCAGAGCTGAACCCGGACATCCCTCCATTTTCACCCCGGCAGCCCCCCTGACATGAGCATCGGAGCAGTTCATGCTCCGATGCTCTCCTTTGCCCTGCGCTAAATTGCACAGGGCAAAGGCATTTTTCTGAGTTCCGGGGACGTACCGGGCTCTCTATGGGGCTGACAGGAACCCCGGTGACGTCACCGGCACTGATGGGCGGGATTTGGCTCTGCCCTAGCCAGTAAAACGGCTAGGGCAGAGCTAAAGCCCGCCCCTCAGAGCCGGTGACGTCACCAAACACACTGCTGGGCGGAAGTTACCGCCCGGCAGTGTGTTATTGAAAACACAAGAGCCCGTGCCCTGCGCGATCTAGCGCAGGGCACGGGAGCGCATCGGAGCATGAGATGCTCCGATGCTAGGCTCAGGGGGCTGCCGGGGTGAAAATAAGGGTATGTCCGGGTTCAGCTCTGAACCCGGACAACCCCTTTAAAGTTACTTTTATTCAACCAGCAATTTTTTGACGGGAAATGACATCGGTGTCTCCCAAAAGATAATAGGACGATGTACAAGAGGCATTATTGTGGGAAAACATTTCTCAGCTTTTATTTACATTTGAGCAAAAAATACAAGATGTTCCGCACTGTGGAAAATCTCAGAGGACGCGGTCGGAAGCCAAAAGTGACCCCTGTGCTGCCAGGAGGACAGTTAGAATCCAAGGATCACCACCAAGGCCGTCCTGGTGAATCTGGGCTCTGCTGGTGGCAATGTGTCAGGGCGGACAATCCAACGGACACTGCACACTGCTGGGCTCCACTTCTCCAGATGAGGCACACAAAAGCTCACTTGGCCTTTGCAAAAGCTCCTCTGGACAAAGAAGACGACTTCTGGTCTTCTGTGTTATGGTCAGATGAAACAAAAATTGAATTGTTTGGTCACAATGATGTTTCCTTCATTTGGCGTAAAAAAGGAGAAGCCTTCAACCCAAAGAACACCATCCCCACTGTCAAACATGGTGGTGGGAACCTAATTCTTTTTGGGGGGAGTTTCAGCCAATGGACCAGGGAACCTAATACCAGTAAACGGCGCCATGGAAAAAGAGCAAAACATGAGGATTCTCACCGACAACATCAGGCCGTCTGCAGAGAAACCTGGCCTTGGGCACCAGTGGACATTTCAGCAGGACAATGACCCAAAACGCAGCAAAAGTGGTGAAGAAATGGTCAGCGGACGACAACATTAACGCTTTGGAGCGGCCCAGCCAGAGTCCAGACTGGAATCCAATGGAGAATCTGTGGAGGAGCTAAAGATCAGGGTGACGGCAAGAAGACCCTCCGACCTGAAAGATGTGGAGCTCATTGCTAAAGATGAATGGGCAAAAATACCTGTGGAGACAAAAAGCTGCTCTGCGATTACAGGAAGCGTCTGATCGCTGTAACAGCCAATAACGGCTTTTCTATTGATTATTGAGAAGGGGAGGAATCATTCTGGACACTTTTTGCTCAAATGTAAATAAAAGCTGAGAAATGTATTTTCCCACAATAATAATGTCTCTTGTACATCGTCCTATTATCTTTTGGGAGACACCGATGTCATTTACCGTAAAAAAAAATTATTGCTGGTTGAATAAAAGTAACTTTAAGTCAAAATTTACCTGGGGTATGAATAATTATGGGCAGCTCTGTACATACAGGCAGTCAGAAGTGACCGTAACATCCCCCCCGACCAAACGAGTGGCGGATACAAGAAACAGGCGATGAGAACTGACCGTTATGACCCCCCCCCCCTCCAAACTGGACAAGTATAAGATCCCTCTGACCCGATGAGCGGTGGATACTTCACGGGAATGCATGAGGTTAGGACTGACGCCATTGCCGGTTCTCCCTGTCACCCATGTCAAAGGAAATAGGGACCTCCTTGCATCGCGCAAACCCCCCCCCCCCCCCCCCACGTGCGTCGTCTGATACATTGTTCCAATGTACAATGATTTTACGTCCGGTAAACAGCCATGAAAGGCTGTTTGGTTGGGGCCAAAAATGGGGCCCTCCAAAATCCAGAGAATGAAGGAGCATGTTCAGCTGTTACCATTTTCCCCATTACATTCAATTGAACCAATCTCCTCTCTGTCGAGAACAGGGGCCCCTCCTCTAGGAATCCTAAGGGCCCCACTAGTTTGATCCAGGAAAAAAAAGAAGTCCAGAAAACCTCTGTGTTATGTGCAGCTTTCTGTTCACCTGCCTGACGTTGGTGCCTCCGTGTATAGAAGTGGATTGCATTGGATCGCCCCCTCCATCTGTTACACTCATCGTTGGGTTTGGCGACTCTCCGAACCATCACATTCCAATAGAAGAGAAGGAGAACCGCCGCCGGCGCCATTCACCTCTTCAGGAGAAACTTGTGAGACACGGATCTTGTTGGCTTAATCTTTATATACACTTAGTGACCTTGTCTTCCAATTTTTAACCTTTTGCAGTATCTCTGCTTGCTGTCAGTGATTGTTCCGGCACTCGGTATGGAGGACGGCTGAGCGCTTTGTCCTGTGAAGGTTTTGTCACTGAGGCGGTTGGATGATGGCACATTACTTGGCGGTAATAGCTGCTTCTTGTCACTGGGGATGATGGCTTCTCCGACCTTCCTTTGGCCGTGAAGGATATAAAAGCGAATTTACAGTTTTTTGGCCATATTGTGCGAGCGCTGGGCAGGGGGCGCGGGTGACATATGGGGCGTCGTGCGGAAGAAGGATGCGTCTCCTGGGCACAGCGCGAGGTTCATCTGTCTTCTGGAAGTGGCACATTACAGGTTCTATGGAACCTCAGGGAAAGGACAATGGACAAATCCGCCATTAAGAGCCGCGCTTTATGACCCTAGAGCCAACGCCGCCGGCACCACGCTACGAGTGCCACTGTTTAACCGCTGATTGTGCAGCCAGGGGCGCAACATGGAGGGTTAAAGGGAGATACGCAATATGAAAAAAGGGCAGTGCGGATGAATCCCCCGGATCTGGGGTCACGAGAGACGTCAGTTATACATTTTCTATAGGTCCAGCGCCTTGGAATCTAAACTAAAACTCAACTTCAGGGCACGATCTGCGCGAAACGTGCCCCTCGAGGACCCCATGGAGTTTTTTGTATTTATGTATGTAAAGTTACGTTTCCAAGGCGCTGGACCTATTGAAAAATGGAGTAGATACAATGTTTCATGATTAACTGTTATTTCTTAAGATCCCAGAGGAGCAGCAAAGGCTCCGGAAAATCCGTCCGTTGTGAAGATTTCTGCTCCGACTACTTTGTGAGAAATGACTAATGTGATGGGACGGCACTGCGTTGCAGTAAGGGTTAATGCATTGGGATAGGCGTAAGGCCATCCTTCATATAAGATAGGGCCGGGGACTATTCATAGGATTCAGATATATTGGGCAGACTAGATGGGCCACATGGGTCTTATCTGCCGACACATTCTAAATTCATATTACCCCCCCCCCCCCCCCCAGCATCACGCAATGTGGCGTCTGAGCCCCCTCGTCCTCCGCTCGCAGCCCCTTCCCTTGTCCCCCACAATCGGTTGCCATTATCCCCGGCCGGAGCGTTGGCGAGGCAAATTATGCAGAGTGAGTTAATGAAGGCCGCTGGCCCCATTCTTATGTGTGAATACACATGACACCGAAATTAATGGCCGCAGCTTGCGAGATCCGTCCGCACTTAACCCCTTCAGGCCATCCCTGCGCCAGCGAAATGCGCCTCTCTCAATGCTGAGGTTCACTCCGGCTTCTCGGGGGTTAAGCGATTGTCAGACGTTGGGAATTTGAATGCTTTTTGTCCTGATCCCTGCAGATTATCTATGGCGGCGTCCCCTCGGGTTACACAAGGGATTCAGACCCCTAGGGCCGTACAGCAGAGCCGGGAGAGCGCGGCGTGCACAAGGTAACTTAGTTTCTGGAATGCGGTTGTTTTTGGAAGGATTTTATTCTGCTGCGTCCCTGATATTTGTCTGTCACACGTGAGGGGTGCAGGGGTCCAGCTACAAAACCCAGAGGGGATTAGAGCTCCAAGCGCGGAATCATTATTTGTGTGGGAGATTTGCTTGTCACCGGGAAATCGGTGGCGGCTGAACTTTCCTTCAGTTTTCAGTTAATGTCTCCCAATAGAAATGTCATTACTTACAGGACGGGGTGTGGGGTGACTGTCGCCTGCAACCCCAAAACCAATCTCCTCTGTTGTGCCTCAGGCAGCAAGTTCCAATAGCTAATAACAGAGAAGTCTGCGGTGCGTCTGATGGGTGTTATACTCTCTTGTCCAGGGGTGCACAACCTGCGGCCCGGGGGCCACATGCGGCCCTTGGTACCATTATGTGCGGCCCCCAACCATCTGGTAACAGACATGTATGCCTATGTCTTGTGGCTGCTCACATGTATTTTTCATGTATTTCTCCCATTAGATGGGAGTCCTGGAAGTGTAACTAGACATTAATGTTATATAATGTGTGTTCAATCTGCCATAAGTACAATATTTCAGTTGTTAATACACCTTTAAATTTTAATTTCGGCCCTCGTCATTGGTTCAGTCTGGCAATGTGGCCCCCAACCAGGAAACGTTGTGCACCCCTGCTCTTGTCAAATCTTAAGTTTGCAGTGCTGGAAGCTGCCGGTCTTGTCTGGACTTTATTTCTTCTGGGGTAAAAGTTCAGATCATTGCCCAGTATCTAAATACCCGGAGCAAAGCAATGTCCTGACAACCGAACTACAATCCTACAGTCGTTCTCTCCCCTGAAATGGCTGATAACAGGAGGCAATAGACGGTATTCTCCTGTCCTACAGTCATCCTCCCCCCTGAAATGGCTGATAACAGGGGGCAATAGACTGTATTCTCCTGTCCTACAGTCATCCTCTCCCCTGAAATGGCTGATAACAGGGAGCAATAGACTGTATTCTCCTGTCCTACAGTCATCCTCCCCCCTGAAATGGCTGATAACAGGGGGCAATAGACTGTATTCTCCTGTCCTACAGTCATCCTCTCCCCTGAAATGTCTGATAACAGGGAGCAATAGACTGTATTCTCCTGTCCTACAGTCATCCTCCCCCTGAAATGGCTGATAACAGGGAGCAATAGACTGTATTCTCCTGTCCTACAGTCATCCTCCTCCCCTGAAATGGCTGATAACAGGAGGCAATAGACTGTATTCTCCTGTCCTACAGTCATCCTCTCCCCTGAAATGGCTGATAACAGGGGGCAATAGACTGTATTCTCCTGTCCTACAGTCATCCTCTCCCCTGAAATGGCTGATAACAGGGGGCAATAGACTGTATTCTCCTGTCCTACAGTCATCCTCTCCCCTGAAATGGCAGATAACAGGGGGCAATAGACTGTATTCTCCTGTCCTACAGTCATCCTCTCCCCTGAAATGGCTGATAACAGGGGGCAATAGACTGTATTCTCCTGTCCTACAGTCATCCTCTCCCCTGAAATGGCTGATAACAGGGGGCAATAGACTGTATTCTCCTGTCCTACAGTCATCCTCTCCCCTGAAATGGCTGATAACAGGGGCAATAGACTGTATTCTCCTGTCCTACAGTCATCCTCTCCCCTGACGATGGCTGATAACAGGGAGCAATTAGACGTATTCTTCCTGTCACTACAGTCCTCCTCTCCCCTGCAACTGGCTGATAACAGGGGCAATAGACTGTTATTCTCTGTACTACAGTCATTCCTCTCCCTGACATGGTGTATAAAAGGGGCAATAGGACTGCTTTCTCCTGTCTACCGTTCCTCTCCCATGAAAGGGTGATAAACGGGGCAATAGACTGTATTATTCTGTCCTACAGTCATCCTCCCCCCTGCAAGGTGATAACCGGGGCAATAGACTGTATTCTCCGTCCTTACATCATCCTCTCCCCTGAAATTGGGTGTCTGATAACAGGGAGCAATAGATTTGTATTTCTCCTGTCCTAACAGTCATCCTAATTACTCTGTAATGGCTGATAAAGGGGGCAATAGATGTATTCTGACTGTTCCTACAGTCTCCTCTCCCTGAAATGGTGCTAACAGGGGACATAGACTGTATTCTCGTGTCCTACAGTCCTCCTTCCCCTGAAAATGGTGATAACAGGAGCAATAGAACTGTTTTCTCCTGTCCTACAGTTCATCATCCCCCTGAAATGGCTGATAACAGGGGGCAATAGACTGTATTCTCCTGTCCTACAGTCATCCTCCTCCCCTGAAATGGCTGATAACAGGGGCAATAGACTGTATTCTCCTGTCCTACAGTCATCCTCTCCTCTGAAATGGCTGATAACAGGGGGCAATAGTCTGTATTCTCCTGTCCTACAGTCATCCTCCCCCTGAAATGGCTGATAACAGGGGCAATAGACTGTATTCTCCTGTCCTACAGTCATCCTCTCCCCTGAAATGGCTGATAACAGGGGGCAATAGACTGTATTCTCCTGTCCTACAGTCATCCTCTCCCCTGAAATGGCTGATAACAGGGGGCAATAGACTGTATTCTCCTGTCCTACAGTCATCCTCTCCCCTGAAATGGCTGATAACAGGGGGCAATAGACTGTATTCTCCTGTCCTACAGTCATCCTCTCCCCTGAAATGGCTGATAACAGGGGGCAATAGACTGTATTCTCCTGTCCTACAGTCATCCTCTCCCCTGAAATGGCTGATAACAGGGGAGCAATAGACTGTATTCTCCTGTCCTACAGTCATCCTCTCCCCTGAAATGGCTGATAACAGGGGCAATAGACTGTATTCTCCTGTCCTACAGTCATCCTCTCCCCTGAAATGGCTGATAACAGGGAGCAATAGACTGTATTCTCCTGTCCTACAGTCATCCTCTCCCCTGAAATGGCTGATAACAGGGGGCAATAGACTGTATTCTCCTGTCCTACAGTCATCCTCTCCCCTGAAATGGCTGATAACAGGGGCAATAGACTGTATTCTCCTGTCCTACAGTCATCCTCTCCCCTGAAATGGCTGATAACAGGGAGCAATAGACTGTATTCTCCTGTCCTACAGTCATCCTCTCCCCTGAAATGGCTGATAACAGGGGGCAATAGACTGTATTCTCCTGTCCTACAGTCATCCTCTCCCCTGAAATGGCTGATAACAGGGAGCAATAGACTGTATTCTCCTGTCCTACAGTCATCCTCTCCCCTGAAATGGCTGATAACAGGGAGGCAATAGACTGTATTCTCCTGTCCTACAGTCATCCTCTCCCCTGAAATGGCTGATAACAGGGGGCAATAGACTGTATTCTCCTGTCCTACAGTCATCCTCTCCCCTGAAATGGCTGATAACAGGGGGCAATAGACTGTATTCTCCTGTCCTACAGTCATCCTCTCCCCTGAAATGGCTGATAACAGGGGGCAATAGACTGTATTCTCCTGTCCTACAGTCATCCTCTCCCCTGAAATGGCTGATAACAGGGGGCAATAGACTGTATTCTCCTGTCCTACAGTCATCCTCTCCCTGAAATGGCTGATAACAGGGAGCAATAGACTGTATTCTCCTGTCCTACAGTCATCCTCTCCCCTGAAATGGCTGATAACAGGGGCAATAGACTGTATTCTCCTGTCCTACAGTCATCCTCTCCCCTGAAATGGCTGATAACAGGGGGCAATAGACTGTATTCTCCTGTCCTACAGTCAGTCCTCTCCCCTGAAATGGCTGATAACAGGGGGCAATAGACTGTATTCTCCTGTCCTACAGTCATCCTCTCCCCTGAAATGGCTGATAACAGGGGGCAATAGACTGTATTCTCCTGTCCTACAGTCATCCTCTCCCCTGACATGGCTGATAACAGGGAGCAATAGACTGTATTCTCCTGTCCTACAGTCATCCTCTCCCCTGAAATGGCTGATAACAGGGGCAATAGACTGTATTCTCCTGTCCTACAGTCGATCCTCTCCCCTGAAATGGCTGATAACAGGGGGCAATAGACTGTATTCTCCTGTCCTACAGTCGTCCTCTCCCCTGAAATGGCTGATAACAGGGGGCAATAGACTGTATTCTCCTGTCCTACAGTCATCCTCTCCCCCTGAAATGGCTGATAACAGGGGGCAATAGACTGTATTCTCCTGTCCTACAGTCATCCTCTCCCCTGAAATTGCTGATAACAGGGGCAATAGACTGTATTCTCCTGTCCTACAGTCATCCTCTCCCTGAAATGGCTGATAACAGGGGGCAATAGACTGTATTCTCCTGTCCTACAGTCATCCTCTCCCCTGAAATGGCTGATAACAGGGGGCAATAGACTGTATTCTCCTGTCCTACAGTCATCCTCTCCCCTGAAATGGCTGATAACAGGGAGCAATAGACTGTATTCTCTGTCCTACAGTCATCCTCTCCCCTGAAATGGCCTGATAACAGGGGGCAATAGACTGTATTCTCCTGTCCTACAGTCATCCTCTCCCCTGAAATGGCTGATAACAGGGGGCAATAGACTGTATTCTCCTGTCCTACAGTCATCCTCTCCCCTGTAAATGGCTGATAACAGGGGGCAATAGACTGTATTCTCCTGTCCTACAGTCATCCTCTCCCCTGAAATGGCTGATAACAGGGGCAATAGACTGTATTCTCCTGTCCTACAGTCATCCTCTCCCCTGAAATGGCTGATAACAGGGAGGCCATAGACTGTATTCTCCTGTCCTACAGTCATCCTCTCCCCTGTAATGGCTGATAACAGGGGGCAATAGACTGTATTCTCCTGTCCTACAGTCATCCTCTCCCCTGAAATGGCTGATAACAGGGAGCAATAGACTGTATTCTCCTGTCCTACAGTCATCCTCTCCTCCTGAAATGGCTGATAACAGGGAGGCAATAGACTGTATTCTCCTGTCCTACAGTCATCCTCTCCCCTGAAATGGCTGATAACAGGGGGCAATAGACTGTATTCTCCTGTCCTACAGTCATCCTCTCCCCTGAATTGGCTGATAACAGGGGCAATAGACTGTATTCTCCTGTCCTACAGTCATCCTCTCCGCTGAAATGGCTGATAACAGGGGGCAATAGACTGTATTCTCCTGTCCTACAGTCATCCTCTCCCCTGAAATGGCTGATAACAGGGGGCAATAGACTGTATTCTCCTGTCCTACAGTCATCCTCTCCCCTGAAATGGCTGATAACAGGGGGCAATAGACTGTATTCTCCTGTCCTACAGTCATCCTCTCCCCTGAAATGGCTGATAACAGGGGGCAATAGACTGTATTCTCCTGTCCTACAGTCATCCTCTCCCCTGAAATGGCTGATAACAGGGGGCAATAGACTGTATTCTCCTGTCCTACAGTCATCCTCTCCCCTGAAATGGCTGATAACAGGGGGCAATAGACTGTATTCTCCTGTCCTACAGTCATCCTCTCCCCTGAAATGGCTGATAACAGGGAGCAATAGACTGTATTCTCCTGTCCTACAGTCATCCTCTCCCCTGAAATGGCTGATAACAGGGGAGCAATAGACTGTATTCTCCTGTCCTACAGTCATCCTCTCCCCTGACATGGCTGATAACAGGGGGCAATAGACTGTATTCTCCTGTCCTACAGTCATCCTCTCCCCTGAAATGGCTGATAACAGGGGGCAATAGACTGTATTCTCCTGTCCTACAGTCATCCTCTCCCCTGAAATGGCTGATAACAGGGAGCAATAGACTGTATTCTCCTGTCCTACAGTCATCCTCTCCCCCTGAAATGGCTGATAACAGGGAGCAATAGACTGTATTCTCCTGTCCTACAGTCATCCTCTCCCCTGACATGGCTGATAACAGGGGGCAATAGACTGTATTCTCCTGTCCTACAGTCATCCTCCCCCCTGAAATGGCTGATAACAGGGGGCAATAGACTGTATTCTCCTGTCCTACAGTCATCCTCTCCCCTGACATGGCTGATAACAGGGGCAATAGACTGTATTCTCCTGTCCTACAGTCATCCTCTCCCCTGAAATGGCTGATAACAGGGGGCAATAGACTGTATTCTCCTGTCCTACAGTCATCCTCACCCCTGAAATGGCTGATAACAGGGAGCAATAGACTGTATTCTCCTGTCCTACAGTCATCCTCTCCCCTGAAATGGCTGATAACAGGGGGCAATAGACTGTATTCTCCTGTCCTACAGTCATCCTCTCCCCTGAAATGGCTGATAACAGGGGGCAATAGACTGTATTCTCCTGTCCTACAGTCATCCTCACCCCTGAAATGGCTGATAACAGGGAGCAATAGACTGTATTCTCCTGTCCTACAGTCATCCTCCCCCCTGAAATGGCTGATAACAGGGAGCAATAGATTGTATTCTCCTGTCCTACAGTCATCCTCTCCCCTGAAATGGCTGATAACAGGGAGCAATAGACTGTATTCTCCTGTCCTACAGTCATCCTCTCCCCTGAAATGGCTGATAACAGGGGGCAATAGACTGTATTCTCCTGTCCTACAGTCATCCTCCCCCCTGAAATGGCTGATAACAGGGAGCAATAGATTGTATTCTCCTGTCCTACAGTCATCCTCCCCCCTGACATGGCTGATAACAGGGGCAATAGACTGTATTCTCCTGTCCTACAGTCATCCTCACCCCTGAAATGGCTGATAACAGGGAGCAATAGACTGTATTCTCCTGTCCTACAGTCATCCTCCCCCCTGAAATGGCTGATAACAGGGAGCAATAGACTGTATTCTCCTGTCCTACAGTCATCCTCTCCCCTGAAATGGCTGATAACAGGGAGCAATAGACTGTATTCTCCTGTCCTACAGTCATCCTCTCCCCTGAAATGGCTGATAACAGGGGGCAATAGACTGTATTCTCCTGTCCTACAGTCATCCTCTCCCCTGAAATGGCTGATAACAGGAAGCAGTAGACTGTATTCTCCTGTCCTACAGTCATCCTCTCCCCTGAAATGGCTGATAACAGGGGGCAATAGACTGTATTCTCCTGTCCTACAGTCATCCTCCCCCCTGAAATGGCTGATAACAGGGAGCAATAGATTGTATTCTCCTGTCCTACAGTCATCCTCTCCCCTGACATGGCTGATAACAGGGAGCAGTAGATTCACGTGTTCAGTCAAGAAGAGACAGATTGCAGGTTCGGCTCCATTTCCTTCAGGTTACGTTTTCGCCGTATCACGTTCTGAGATTTGTCGTTTCCACCAGATGCTTTTTGATCTGACGTCACGCCATATGTCATCAGTAATCTCTTGGATTAATCACCCCTCCCCCGCTGTTGACAAATTTACAGAAATCCCTCATTTGTGCGGTGCGTTTGCTGTCCTGATTTTTAATTGATATTTAACCCCTCTGCTTCTGATCTGGAGATTCTCCGTACAGCGAGGACTGAGTCGCGGTTTCCTTCGCATCATTTGCTTTTATATATTTGAAAAATGAAGAAAAAAAATAAATGAAATCTAATAAGAATTTACTGCGTCGCAAAAGCGAGAATAAACCTGGCAGTAAAGTGTTGTATAAGTTACGAGCGCGTCTCCCGAAGCCTCCGAAATTGTTCTGCAAATTACTGCCAGTGGGTGGGAAGCACAGAAGCCATTATGGGTCAGGTGACTGCGACGAGCCGAGGAGCTCGCGCTTCTTCACACGTCTGGAGCTGTATTTATGGGGGAACTCCGGGGCCAGAGTCTCCTCCCCTGCAGGGTCTGTTACAGTTTGGTTTATACATTGTAACAACTTGAAGCTTTTATCTCCGTGACAACCATTATCCCACTCCAGCACATGGGTGTCGGACTCCGCCTCTCACCTTCCTCCTCCTCAAGAAGATTTCAAAGGCAGCAGCTGAACTGGGAAAAGACACACAAAGGGTTCATTTTTGGGGGGTCAATGGGATTGTGAAGTTTTGTCATTTCTTTATTAATTTAAGATCTCTGCTTGCTGTCAGTTTATTATGATCAGCTATTTACTAGAAATATCATTACTAAGCCCCTCTGCCTCCAGAAGGTGATGAACGGACCCGCTCACATGTGGCCACAGTCTGACAGACCCTTAAATTATTGGTTGGGGATGAGTGAGAGCAGACAGAGCGCAGCCGCCACCGCCGCCAGCGTCCTCGTCTCGCTCGTACTGAATAACATAATTATCTTTGTTTTACCCTGAGGTTGTTTTCACCGTTAATGTGGCGGTAATTTTATTGTATTGCCAATATAAGTAAATGGCGGCCTGGAAAATTAACGTTTTAATCAATTAACTGTCAATCAAGTAAATTAACTCTGCGCTGCCTGGGCTATATGCTGGAATGAAGACCTTCTGGTGGTTAATTATGTCCCGCCCCTTTAAATGTCATCCAGTGCGGTTACGTTGACCTGCGGATCTGAAGAAATGATATCCGGCCGCACCATCGCCTTTGCCGTTTTGTGTTCTGCACCAAAGTAGTTGAAAGCGAGTTGATGCGAAAGATTTATGCGGCGGCGCTGCGCTGGGACGCCGCTCTCCGACATTGTGCCGTATTTATTGTTATTTACAAATGGCATTTCCCGGCGTCCTCGGCGCTGTATTATTAAAGAGACGCTCGTTCCCGGGTCACAGGGCGCCGCTGATCGAGAGCAGCATCATAAATCGCAGCAAACGGAATCCCTAAAATCATAATAAACCGGGAAATATCTGGTCTGGTCCTGGGAAAGCTGGGTGACCTGTGGTGGATCTATGAGCAGAGGTTCCAGGCCTGTCCCTATGATGGTGCTTCCTGGAAGCTCCTGTGCTCCAGCAGTGTTATCACAGGAACCCCAGAGCAGCCAATCAGCAGCCAGCGCTCCATTGTTTTGGAGTTGAAAGGACCCTGGTGATTGGCTGCTCCCAGGCCCGGGGGTTACTGCTATGATGTTGGCAGGAAGTGTTGTCATGGGGGCGCAGCCCGAGGGGGTTTTCTAACCAGCAGTAAAATAAATTCAAGCAATGTGAGCCGTGTTCTCGGGTATAATTTCCACTAATTAGACTAATATAAACCTCCTTGTGCCCCCCCCCCCCTAAAGTTTCCATATCCGCTGGATGCCGTGTGGGCGCTGCCGGGGGAGGGGCAGGGACTGAGTTTATTTGTTTTATTATCATCTTATAAACCACAACTCCCAACATCCTCACGTTTTCCCTTTATCCGAGGGTCTCTAGCCTGTGTCTCTATGGGCTATTGCAGAGAAGAGGGGGGGGGGGGGGGGGGGGGGCGAAAACATCTATAATTTATATCATCCATTAAACCCGGAGAAATGTTCACCATATGAGGACGCAGCTCACATGTGTCATTTGGCGGCAGAAGAGCTGGAATCACTTCACGGATCTTGTATGTTTGTTTTTTGTATTTAGATTTTTATTGAGATTATTTTGTCTTAATTTCCTGTTTACAAATAAATGATAAACTGTAATGTAATAAATAACTGCCCCGAATACATGGGATGTCCGCAATCCGCCACATCATACAGAATACCCTGGGAATGAATCTCCATTACATTCTGTATTATACTGCAGAGCTGCACTCACTATTCTGCTGGTGCAGTCACTGTGTACATACATTACTTATCCTGTACTGATCCTGAGTTACATCCTGTATTATACTCCAGAGCTGCACTCACTATTCTGCTGGTGCAGTCACTGTGTACATACATTACTTATCCTGTACTGATCCTGAGTTACATCCTGTATTATACTCCAGAGCTGCACTCACTATTCTGCTGGTGCAGTCACTGTGTACATACATTACTTATCCTGTACTGATCTGGAGTCACATCCTGTATTATACTCCAGAGCTGCACTCACTATTCTGCTGGTGCAGTCACTGTGTACATACATTACTTATCCTGTACTGATCCTGAGTGACATCCTGTATTATACTCCAGAGCTGCACTCACTATTCTGCTGGTGCAGTCACTGTGTACATACATTACTTATCCTGTACTGATCCTGAGTTACATCCTGTATTATACTCCAGAGCTGCACTCACTATTCTGCTGGTGCAGTCACTGTGTACATACATTACTTATCCTGTACTGATCTGGAGTCACATCCTGTATTATACTCCAGAGCTGCACTCACTATTCTGCTGATGTTGTCACTGTGTACATACATTACTTATCCTGTACTGATCCTGAGTTACATCCTGCATTATACTCCAGAGCTGCACTCACTGTTCTGCTGGTGCAGTCACTGTGTACATACATTACTTATCCTGTACTGATCCTGAGTGACATCCTGTATTATACTCCAGAGCTGCACTCACTGTTCTGCTGATGCTGTCCATACATTATTTGTCCTGTTCCAGGCTGATGATGATGGGATTGTGGCCTTGGATGTAACACATGAATGATGTCCCGGACTGCACAGGATTTGTTTGTAGTCTGTATCCGTGGAGACGCCTTGCTCTGCGTACAAGCTGTGTTCACTGAACTTCAGGCGATTTACAAAGTTGCTTCATTTTGATTGGATTATTGATAGTAATGGCGGACAGGATGTAATCTGTTAATAAATGGAGAAGGTGATTCATCAATCATTGATTGGCGCGATCTGACCGGGTTTTGATGTCGCTGGTGGATGGACCTGACGTATTTCTCCAGTTTATCAGATTGATGAGAATTGCTCCCTTGTAGAGTGCGGGCTGGAAAGTCGGCGGATCGATCGTGTCATCGGTTCCTTGCATTGATTGGCCACCGATTTTCTGTGCCGATGAGAGACACAATTATCTTGATACACCTGCAGAAAGCCGTCACTGACTGTACATTGTCATGGGTGTCCGGGCATGGTCTTCCTGCGCGCGTATTGTATGTGCGCAGCCTGACGGCCCGACGGGTGATTCTGATCGGGGAGCTGTCAGTCAGCGTAATTATCTGCAGTATAGATTGTCTATTGTGACCACACGGTGCGCGGCGCTGCAGATATCGACGTCCGCTCCCGATTCTCTTCACACCGTTATTTATTTACCGCCTCTTTTTATTCTTCGTATTTATTGACAATATAGATTAATAGAGACGGACGAACTGAGGCGGAGAGCGGCGCTTATCGACAGCGCCTTACAGGGACACGAGAGTGAAGCACTGCGCAACAACCGCAGCAATCATGGCGGACGGATGGTGACTGCATTGGGACAGTTTCTATTGGAAAGTTGCAGAGAGTTCTGCTCTGCAGGGATCGGGCTTCATTACATGGGACTGAGCGGCTCCTTAACCGGGGATTACACATTATTCTGATAAAAGTTCTGGAAAAGCTGGAGGATGTACTCTGTGACCACCAGCAGAATAGTGAGTGCAGCTCTGGAGTATAATACAGGATGTAACTCCGGATCAGTACAGGATAAGTAATGTATATACACAGTGACTGCACCAGCAGAATAGTGAGTGCAGCTCTGGAGTATAATACAGAATGTAACTCAGGATCAGTACAGAATAAGTAATGTATGTACACAGTGACTGCACCAGCAGAATAGTGAGCGCAGCTCTGGATCAGGTTGTAACGCAGGATCAGTAGAGGATAAGTAATGTATGTACACAGTGACTGCACCAGCAGAATAGTGAGTGCAGCTCTGGAGTATAATATAGGATGTAACTCAGGATCAGTACAGGATAAGTAATGTATGTACACAGTGACTGCTCCAGCAGAATAGTGAGTGCAGCTCTGGAGTATAATACAGGATGTAACTCAGGATCAGTACAGGATAAGTAATGTATGTACACAGTGACTGCACCAGCAGAATAGTGAGTGCAGCTCTGGAGTATAATACAGGATGTAACTCAGGAGCAGTACAGGATAAGTAATGTATGTACACAGTGACTGCACCAGCAGAATAGTGAGCGCAGCTCTGGATCAGGTTGTAACTCAGGATCAGTACAGGATAAGTAATGTATGTACACAGTGACTGCACCAGCAGAATAGTGAGTGCAGCTCTGGAGTATAATACGGGCTAAGTAATGTATGTAGACATTGACTTTACTTTTAGGATTAGATTTTCAGTGATTGATTAGTAAGGGTCTGGATTATTGACGAATGTTTGCGCTAATAACTATAATTATCCGGTTGCGCTGAATGGGTCAGTGATTAATGACAGTAATAGTTTATCATTATTGATGACATTGATCTTTCTACCGCAGTATTATACGGTTATAATCGGCTAGTAGTTTGTGCTCTGTTGTCTTCAGAGCAGATTCTTGAAAACAATCTTAAAATTTACCTGATGCCTTTGCATAAGTATTGACACCCTGTGCCTCTGGCCGCACAGATTTTTCATCCCTAGCAGAGTTTTATGGCTGCTGTTGGCACCAGACCTGCGGCATTGTGGGTGATATGTGGCTGCTCGCTGCCCCCGGGGTCCCTGCACATTGTACCATTGCTGAGCTGGGAATTCGTCCTTATTAACGTGAGAAATGTCCTCTGCAACAAAGCAGAACAAAGCTTCCCTGTGCCAAGTGCTCCTGGGAGAGCTGCGAGCCGGGTCTGTGATCTGGGAAACGTGGCGGCACCTGAGACGATTCATTGTCCCCTGCAGAGCAGATGCTGCCACCAGGACACGCCGTCAATGTCATGGAAGATGGAGCCACGCCGCCATCCTTACAGCGCACCTGCATGCCTGAACGCCACATTACTGCCGCCCATTATCCCCTTGTAATCTTCAGTTTGCAGATTTCCTGCTGTACTTATCAGCCACTGATCTTGAATCGCATCAGGTTTTATTCTCTAGTCGCATCCAGAGCAGCGCTCACAATTCTAGTGGTTTCTCGTAATTTTTTCTATTCCTCCCTGTTGGTTTTGTGCTTTTTCTATATCTGCAATTTGTGGTGCATTGTGGAGGATGCCGCATGTAGCATCCAGAGGAATTGTGAATGCAGCTTTGGATGTGGCCGGAGTATAAGCCATGGTGTCTTTTGGTCAGAAGATGAGCAGAGCTTTATTTTATTTAGTTTTTTGGTGACTGTGACCAGTTTCTCTCCAGACTTTCCTGCCTCCTGATTTTGGTCTTCATCTCTCTCTAGACTATTTAACTTCCGCATTGTGGGCTCCTCCGCCGTTCTCATCCGAGGGTCAGCCTGCTGCTCTGTCCCTCCTCTATGCTTAACACTACAGCTCTGCTCCACTAGGGCCTCTAGCTCAGCCGCACTGTCTGTTAGAACCTACAGTAGGCTGGACTCCACCTCCTGTCTCTTTAGAGGATTAGACTGCTGCTGTCCATCACTCATGCTGTACACTGCATCTCTGCTCCATTAAAACACAGCTGTAATCATTGACCACAGCTCGGCTGCACTGTCTGTTGGAGCCCTTGGTCGTCTTGACATCATCTCCTGCGTCATCAGAAACTCAGACTGCTGCTCGGTTCTTCCTCCATACTTTACAGTGCAGCTCTGCTTCTTTTTGTCCGCTGTGTAGAAGCACAAGCTTATTATAAAGTCGGTAGACGAAGAACTGGTTTCCATTCTCAAATGATTATAAACTCCAAGTAACTGAACCCCCAGGGGGTGGAGCCTCAACAAGGAGGTGGAGCCTGGGGAGATCTTTCTGTTACATAGTTGCTACTGTAGTCAGTAGGCGTCGGGGTCCGAATACTGATCGGCCGGAGCAACCATCAGTATTCTTCCTGTGCAGGATTCCGCTGCTTGCGGCTTTATTGATGAGACCGGATCAGATTAATTGGCCTTAAAAGTCCAGATCTGATTTGGGGAGCGGGAGGCGCTGGTGGGTGGGGGGCAGCGAGGGGCCCAGTGGAAGCAATTTATATTTTCTCCTCTGAAATCCCCTCCCCTGCTGCCTTCAATCTCTGGTTTAGTTCACGGCAAAGAGTCTACAAATCATACAAATCGTATCCGAAAAAACATTTACCTCTAAAATGTAAAAAATAATACAATTAAGCCCCCCCCCCCCCCATCCTGTAATTGGGGCCCTGGTGTTGTCCTTGAATGTCAAACTCTTTTGGGTGATAGCCAATATGGCCGCCGTTACAGCCCACTTTGGGGGTTGAGGGGCCACAGCTTTGGCCACTTAAACTCTGGCGTTTTGGCTTTCCGTTTGTGAGGTCCGTTCAGGGCTCAGCGTCCAAACGGATCAGTTTTACCCTAATGCATTCTGAATGAAAAAGGATCCGCTCAGAATGCGTCAGCTTGCCTCCGATCCGTCTCCGTTCCGCTCTGGAGGCGGACACCAAAGCGCTGCCTGCAGCCAAACGGATCCGTCCTGACACACAATGTAAGTCAATGGGGACGGATCCGTTTTCTCTGACACAATCTGGTACAATAGGGAACGGATCCGTCTCCTATTGACTTTCAATGGTGTTCATGACGGATGCATGCGGTTGTATTGCGGTAACGGAGGCGTTTTTGCAGATCCATGACGAATCTGCAAAAAACGCTAGTGTGAAAGTAGCCTTACTTCCAGCCTAGTCCTACAGTGATACTTTCCTACGCTTCATTGAATAGCAGTCGCTGCAGTAGTAATAATGTATCATTGCTGAGATCCCTGTCATGTATTGGCCCCTGGTGCACTCGGGCCCCTGGCAATGACTTGCTGGATAAGGCTGGCTGCATAACTATGAAGATTTGCCATTTTGGAATCTGGGAAAGCTGAGTGATGACCTCCAGACCCAGCATAGCAGAGCTGAGTATGCAGTGATGGGATTCGTGTCTGATTTATGGGGACCTTTATTTTGGTGGAAATTCTTTGAACCCATTAAAATGACATTTTCTGGAAGCTTGTGATGTTTTGGGGACCCCCGTCTCAGAGATGGGGGTGTTTGTGTAGACTATGGTAATGTTCACCTTCTCGGTGACATTTGGCTCCTCTTCTTCATCTCTTCTGGGGACGTTAAAGGTCGAGATGCTGAAAGTTGCTCTTCTGTAAAGTTCAGTCCTGGGTAAAGAACGTGAACCCTCGTTATCACGCGTCACGATGGGATCAGCGCCGGAATCCTGGTCCAGGTTCCCCAGGCATCTCTCACATTATCCAGTCCGACCTGGTGGTGCACAACAGACAGGGGAAGGTCCCTACTGTGGCCCCCAGGTGGCGTGGTCCCCGACCATGACTGCAGATTGAACTGTCCTGCCTTACAAATTACCGGGCCCCACAGGGACAGCTTCATTGGGCCCCTGTTACCATCTACGAGATTGCAGGCTCCAGCCAGATGTGAGTAGATTGTACATTATATCTCAGTCCTATGATTGGCCCCTGGTAATTCTGGGGCCCCTAGCAATGACTTGCAGGACCAGGTCAGATGATATGGGGGTGAATGAACCTGTAGCCTGCAGTGTGCTCGGTGCTGCTCTCAGGGCGTCGCACATGTTCAGTTTTAGAATATTTTCTATTTTAGACGTTTGCTCTTTAATTACTGGGGAACTGGATTTAACCCTCAGCGTCCTGACCACGGGGGCGGCTCTGAGCTCAGCGATATGTGTACAGCCGGAGGCCGAGGGGATGACATGGAGGCCACCTGTGTCTCTCTGGGGTACATTGTTACATCTGTCTTTTATCTGTTACATTGTTGCATGTCTATTTTCTCTGTTGCATCTCTGTCTTCTCCTCTCGCCTCTCATACGCTGTCCTCATATTGTCCTCTGTTACATTGTTACCACCTCTCTGCTATATTTGGCAGCGTTCTCTTTGTTACATTGTTACATCTGTCGACTCCATATGTTACTTCTCAGTCTGTTACTCTTTGTGACATTGTTACTTTGCTGTTCTTGGTTACATTGTTGTCTGGCATTTATCCTTCTAGGCTGCAGTCACTTTGTGATATGTTATTGCCACCCTTTGTACAATCTGTTACATTGTTTTCTGAAAAGACAACGCAATAGCACAATGTGAACATCAATGTATGAACTGATGCTGGATTCTCTAAGTAACTGAACATAAGGTGTTAAATTATTTGTGCCCATCACCCACAGCAAGGAACCCCCGGTCTATCTAATACCTTGTGCCAATGGGCCTCAGATTGATTCCTGCATTTACTGCTCTGTGTTACATTGTTTCCTGCATATAACATTGTGTTCAAAATAATAGCAGTCAGACATCACTAACCTGATCAATCACTGTTTTTGGTAGAAATGATATTTCTACATGGCAAATAATTGACTAGCGGGTGTAGTCGAGTAATAGAAACCCAACAGACCCGACAGTCAGGACCTGCTGCTGCTGATTCTGTGTGATTCAATCACTTATTGAAAGGGGCATATTCAAAATAATAGCAGTGTGGAGTTCAATGAGTGAGGACATTCATTCTTTGAAAAACAGGTGGCAATTATTGCCCTTATTTAAGGAAGGAAGGCAGCAAATGTTGTCCATGCTGGTTACAGTGCATTTGTCTCTGAAATTCTGAGGAACGTGGGTCGTTCCAGACATTGTTCAGAAGAACAGCGTACTGTTGATTGGAGAGGGGAAAACGTATAAAGAAGTGCAGAACATGATCGGCTGCTCAGCTAAGATGATCGCAAATGCTTTAAAATAGCGACCAAAACCTGAAAGACGTGGAAGAAAGCGAAAAACTACCATTCGAATGGATAGAAGAAAAGCCAAAATGGCGAGGACTCCGCCAACAATCAGCTCCAGGAAGATGACAGAAGGTGTCAGGTTCCCTGTGAGTCCTGTTACAATGAGAAGACGCCGATGTGAAGCCGAGCGATCTGCAGGAAGCCCCCGCAAAGTCCCACTGCTGGAAACAAGACGTGAGCTGAAGAGCTTACAATCTGCCAAAGAGCACAGTGACGGCCTGAAGAGACAATCTGTGGACTGATGGAAGTGAGATGGTTCTTTCTGGGTCTAGTGGCCGGAGACAGTTTGTCAGACGACCCCCAAACACTGAATTCAGCCTCAGTGCACTGTGAGGACAGTAAAGCATGGTGGACAAGCATCATGATATGGGGATGTGTCTCAGACTACGGTGTTGGCCTATTTATCGCAGACCAGGGATCATGGATCAGTCTGAATCCATCAGAATACTGGAAGAGGTCCTGCAGCCTTATGCTGGAGAGGAAATGCCCTTGACATGGGTGTCCCAACAAGACGACGATCCCAAACACACCAGTAAACGGGCAACATCTCGGCTCCAGACCAACAAGACTGACGCTATGGAGCGGCCGGCCCAGTCCCCGGATCTAAGTCCAATAGGAAACTTGTGGGTGACATCAAGCATGCAGCTTCTGGGGCAAAACCAAGAAATAGGAGAAGAACTGAGGACTGTGGTCCGATCCTCCGGGGCTGGAGAACCTGGTCACAGGGGCAGAAGGTGGTGACGCCGAGCGGCACAGACGTCCAGCAGGTCTCAGAGACAGCGGTTATACGACTAAGTATCAGGCTACATGCACACGATCGTATGTGTTTTGCGGTCCGCAAATTGCGGATCCGCAAAAAAAAACGGATGATGTTACGTATGGCATCCGTTTTTTTTTGCGGATCCGTTTTTTTTTTGTGGATCCATTGTAATAATGCCTATCCTTGTCTGCAAACTAGAAAAAAAATAGGACATGCACTATTTTTTTAGCGGAGCAACGGAACGGACATACTGATGCGGACAGCACACGGTGTGCTGTCCGTGTTTTTTGCGGACCCATTGAAATGAATGGGTCCGCATCCTATCCGCAAAAAAAACGGATCGGACACTGAAACAAAATACGGTCGTGTGCATGTAGCCGCAGTGACGGGATTCAGAGGAGAGGAAATCCTCAGACATTTCTCAGTTTATAGAGTGAATGCTTGTAGAAGACAAACTGCTATTTTTTTGAACAGTCTAATATTCACTTTTCAATATTTTTTTTTTTTAGAGGAACAACACAAATTTGATATATTTTGCTTCATGTTTTGGTTTGGAATAGAAGGTGCAGTGTCCCCGATGCATCTGTGTGGATGGAGATAGAAGCCATTAGAAGGTTTTTGAGCTTTGTTCACTTTTTTAAACACTGCTATTATTTTGAACACGACTGTGTTGCTGTGTTACATTGTTACTGCCCTGATTTTCTCTCTTACAATGATTTGCACTTCTTTTCCAGGACTTGCCCCGGAGCATCCCTTGGCAGATAGACGTGCGGTGTCCTCCATCATGACCAGGCTATGGGCGCTCCTCTTCTCGCTTCCGAGCGTCTTCATTCTCCCGCTCCACCGCAGAACTCTCACAGTCCGAGCGGATTATCCAGAGATGGAGGAGCAATGTCTGAAGAGAGAGCACCCCATACTTACCTTCCAGGGTGAGTTCTGGAAATAACTCCGAGATGTTAGGGGTGATCCATCCGTAGTCATAGTGTAACCATTCATCGCGTGTGTGCAGCCCATATACTCCAGTCGCCTCTAGAGCTGCAGTCCCAATTCTGCTGGTTAGCTTTAGCTGTAAGGAGCCTCCTTGCTGGTTCAGTGTCTGTGCGAGGTCCGGCTGGTGCCTTGCTGGAGATGTGTGCCTCATACTGGGCACGGAGTAATACCCCATCTGCCATCATGCATTGCACTGCAGCCAGCAGAATTGCGACTGCAGCTCTGGAAGTGACTGCAGTATAAGATGTTTTATGCAAATAGACCAGACAGAGACTCAGAGGGGTTTCAGGGACCCCCCAGTGGACTTATCATGTAGTCTCATCCCCTCACTAATATGGTCAGCTATGATAGTAGCATATCCACGCGGTACAATGAATGCAGCTGTCCGATCCGAATTTATGTAAATGAACCTTGGATGCGGATTATTAGCGTAAGTAATTTATTTGATCAATTTGACGAGTTCTCTGAGATCTTCCGATTACAAATGAATTCATCAGAACTGGACGCGGCGGCCATTAATATTCAGCCCAGACTATGAGGCCAATCAAGTCTTAATGCGAAGAGCCGCCATGTATCTCTATTTACTGCGGCCCGAACGGCGCTGTAAATGATGGCGGGACGGGCGCACGATTAAAAGCAATGAATATTATAGTAAAATGTCGCTGCCCACACAGCGAGCCGCAGTCATTAAACCTGCGATAATTCATTACATTATAGAGCTTGTGGTTCACTGGTCTACACCACAGGACACGGCGCGGGGCCCCTGGTAATGGCACCCTGACACCTGGGGCCCCTACCAATAGCACCCTGACACCAGGGGCTCCTACCAAAGGCACACTGACACCAGGGGCCCCTACCAAAGGCACACTGACACCAGGGGCCCCTACCAAAGGCACACTGACACCAGGGGCCCCTACCAAAGGCACACTGACACCAGGGGCCCCTACCAAAGGCACACTGACACCAGGGGCCCCTACCAAAGGCACACTGACACCAGGGGCCCCTACCAATGGCACACTGACACCAGGGGCCCC
The DNA here is from genome assembly GCF_014858855.1 of Bufo gargarizans. Taxonomy (NCBI): domain Eukaryota; kingdom Metazoa; phylum Chordata; class Amphibia; order Anura; family Bufonidae; genus Bufo; species Bufo gargarizans. Next base: position 59,414 of record NW_025334235.1, read on the forward strand.
TACCAATGATACACTGACACCAGGGGCCCCTACCAAAGGCACACTGACACCAGGGGCCCCTACCAATGGCACACTGACACCAGGGGCCCCTACCAAAGGCACACTGACACCAGGGGCCCCTACCAAAGGCACACTGACACCAGGGGCCCCTACCAAAGGCACACTGACACCAGGGGCCCCTACCAATAGCACCCTGACACCAGGGGCCCCTACCAATGGCACACTGACACCAGGGGCCCCTACCAATGGCACACTGACACCAGGGGCCCCTACCAAAGGCACACTGACACCAGGGCCCCTACCAAAGGCACACTGACACCAGGGGCCCCTACCAATAGCACCCTGACACCAGGGGCCCCTACCAATAGCACCCTGACACCAGGGGCCCCTACCAAAGGCACACTGACACCAGGGGCTCCTACCAATGGCACACTGACACCAGGGGCTCCTACCAATGGCACACTGACACCAGGGGCCCCTACCAAAGGCACACTGACACCAGGGGCCGCGAACAATGGCATTCTGACACCAGGGGCCCCTACCAATGGCACACTGACACCAGGGGCCCCTACCAATGGCACACTGACACCAGGGGCCCCTACCAATGGCACACTGACACCAGGGGCTCCTACCAATGGCACACTGACACCAGGAGCCCCTACCAATGGCACTCTGACACCAGGGGCCCCTAACAATGGCATTCTGACACCAGGGGCCCCTACCAATGGCACACCGACACCTGGGGCCCCAGTAAACCCCAACGGGAGTCTCACACCATGGGGGTTATACTGCGCTTCTTCATTGTGTTTGGAAGATAAAAATGAAAAATAAGAAAAAATGACTTCTTGTTTCTGCCGCTGATCGCCGCGGAGCGGATGATGGGGGCAGTTTCCAGCCACTTGTCCAGGGCAGGAGTCACACTTACAGTTTTTGGTGCATTTTTTTTTTTAAACTAATGGCCGAAGTGATTTCCAAAGGAATGGGAAATATAAAGGAGACTCGTCGTCGTCGTCTTCTGCTGGACCCACATCTGGCTTTGGCTTTGGCTCAAAAAAACTGCACCAAAAACTTCCTGTGTGACTCCTGCCTTATTGAGACGCTCATCTCTTGGGCAGGTTTTCAGCCATGTATGGATGTAATCCAAAGTTCCTGTTCACTGACAGCAAGCGGAGATACTGAACATGGTACATTTGAAAAGGGGGGGGGGAGGGGGCTCTCTCCTCTCCACCTTCTCTACTCCTTTTTGTTTTCTTTATTATAAGAAAAAGGGCCCCATAACAGCGACTGTTACCCCTGCGGCTCCGCCCCTCTCTGCAGACTGTTACCCCTGCGGCTCCGCCCCTCTCTGCAGACTGTTACCCCTGCGGCTCCGCTCCTCTCTGCAGACTGTTACCCCTGCGGCTCCGTTCCTCTCTGCAGACTGTTACCCCTGCGGCTCCGTTCCTCTCTGCAGACTGTTACCCCTGCGGCTCCGTTCCTCTCTGCAGACTGTTACCCCTGCGGCTCCGCTCCTCTCTGCAGACTGTTACCCCTGCGGCTCCGCTCCTCTCTGCAGACTGTTACCCCTGCGGCTCCGCCCCTCTCTGCAGACTGTTACCCCTGCGGCTCCGCCCCTCTCTGCAGACTGTTACCCCTGCGGCTCCGCCCCTCTCTTCAGACTGTTACCCCTGCGGCTCCGCCCCTCTCTGCAGACTGTTACCCCTGCGGCTCCGCCCCTCTCTGCAGACTGTTACCCCTGCGGCTCCGCCCCTCTCTGCAGACTGTTACCCCTGCGGCTCCGCCCCTCTCTGCAGACTGTTACCCCTGCGGCTCCGCCCCTCTCTGCAGACTGTTACCCCTGCGGCTCCGCCCCTCTCTGCAGACTGTTACCCCTGCGGCTCCGCTCCTCTCTGCAGATTTTACCCCCTTCTAGATGTTCTCCATACGGTTTCCTGTTTTCTGTAAATGGAGGGTCTAGTTTGGGAATCCGCCTCAGTAAATTCTGAGGGGATAGAGGGGGCGCCATCAATTAGCCGGAGCAGAGAGCGGCTACAGCGTCTGAGCGTCCATTGATCTCCGCGAGAGCTGTGCAGTTCCTCATTTCTCCTGTGGTGGCGCTGATGGGCAGCAGGGTTCTCCAATACTCATATCTGATTTCTAGGGGTCCCATTAGAGCATCACCCTGTTTACGGCTTAATGTCGGGGACCCTTCTACCAAACACTAAATCACCGATTCTGCAAGTTTTTGATAAACTTTTTGTTTCCTCACATAAAACTCCATTCAGACCTAATCCTTCAAAAGTATTTGTTGCAGTGTATCAGTGCAGAAACATCTGTGCTCTAGATCATCATCAGCACAAATCTCCACTCCTGTCCCAACCGTCACAATGTATCAGTGCAGGTAAAATGTGTCCAGGATGTTTTGTCAGGAATGGATACAATGTAACAGATCGCTGTATGGCTTTAGACTTCTACAGGGTCCTAGTGCACGTCCTCCTATCACCTGTGGAACAATGTCACATGTCCTGTTGCCCTAATTTCTTGGGGGGTATTGTAACTACTACTTTGTACTACTACGGTGATGGGGGTGCAGAGACATCAGCGCAGGGGTCAGGCCTGTAATATTCCCTGGGGTTGTAATAGTTTTGGAGGGGGGTCTAGATGATTGACTCTATATTAGGCCCTGGTAACCCCTTATTCTCACATTTCTGTCTTTGCTCAGATTCTTGCACTGAACATTAGTTTTTCCGTTTTTTCATGTCCTGCTGATGAATAATCCGTCGATCTCGCCGTTTTCTCGCCCGGGACTTTGTAGTCTGATGCAAAGGAGATCAGTGGGTTTAGCCCGAGGACGTGCGGGAACTTTGAGTCATCCCAAAATACGGCTCTTCTTGTTCTCAGCATGTGAGTGATTTACCGCCCCCCGGATTATGGTAACGGCGGCGCCGACACATGAAACAACTGGATGAAAGTATCAGAACTTCACGGAAGAACCGATGGATGTGGATCACAAGTCATCAGCTGGATGATCATCTGTCAGGATCCTTCATATTCTGCAAGATTAGAGGGGGGCATTAACCATTTCACTGTGGGGGCGGAAATTACACCAAAACGTTCATCACTGCCCCCTTGTCTGACAAAATGAGTGCACCACAGAACTGGTGTATCCAAGCCTGCCATGTGTGATACTACCTGCTGAGTGCCTGTATCCAAGCCTGTCACGTGTGATACTGTCTGCTGAGCGCCTGTATCCAAGCCTGCCATGTGTGATACTGTCTGCTGAACGCCTGTATCCAAGCCTGTCACGTGTGATACTGTCTGCTGAGCGCCTGTATCCAAGCCTGTCACGTGTGATACTGTCTGCTGAGCGCCTGTATCCAAGCCTGCCATGTGTGATACTGTCTGCTGAACGCCTGTATCCAAGCCTGTCACGTGTGATACTGTCTGCTGAGCGCCTGTATCCAAGCCTGCCATGTGTGATACTGTCTGCTGAGCGCCTGTATCCAAGCCTGTCACGTGTGATACTGTCTGCTGAGCGCCTGTATCCAAGCCTGTCCTGTGTGATACTGTCTGCTGAGCACCTGTATCCAAGCCTGTCATGTGTGATACTGTCTGCTGAGCGCCTGTATCCAAGCCTGTCACGTGTGATACTGTCTGCTGAGCGCCTGTATCCAAGCCTGTCATGTGTGATACTGTCTGCTGAGCGCCTGTATCCAAGCCTGTCACGTGTGATACTGTCTGCTGAGCGCCTGTATCCAAGCCTGTCCTGTGTGATACTGTCTGCTGAGCGCCTGTATCCAAGCCTGCCATGTGTGATACTGTCTGCTGAGCGCCTGTATCCAAGCCTGTCCTGTGTGATACTGTCCGCTGAGCGCCTGTATCCAAGCCTGTCCTGTGTGATACTGTCTGCTGAGCGCCTGTATCCAAGCCTGTCACGTGTGATACTGTCTGCTGAGCGCCTGTATCCAAGCCTGTCCTGTGTGATACTGTCTGCTGAGCGCCTGTATCTAAGCCTGTCATGTGTGATACTGTCTGCTGAGCCGCTGTATCTGAGCCCCGTACATGTGATACACCCCTAGAGGACCTCCTCTTCCTTCCCGCCATACCGTTCATTACTATAGATCAGTCAGGAGGCGCGAGGCTCTGCACCTTCATGCCTCCCCCCCCCCCTCAGCTCTTACAAGGGCCAACAATTTGTAATTCTGAGACGGTTTGGAGTTTGTTTTTTGCGGCTTATCCTTAATTAAATCTCAGCCGGTTCTTATGACTCTAAAGCCAGATTAATTGGTTGAAACTCAGGAGTGAAGCCTCCGGATCGCAGGCGTGTAATGGTCGCACGGGCCTGACTAATAGATTCAGGCGCCATTAAAGCGCCTCGTTCTGTGTCACAACCGACGCCGCGCAATAAACCATGGGAGATCTGTGACTGCAGCTCTGGATGTGACTGGAGAAGAATACATGGCATCGCCCAATGTAATTACAAGAAAAGCAAATCTAAAAATAATCAAATGACCCCCCCACAATTAGGAAACCTAGGAAGCGGGGGGGCTCCAAATCTAATCCAGATCTGTAGGAAATGATTCATAGAGGGTCCTTGCTGGAATAATGAAGATTAAAACTTGGGGTGCAGGACAAGAACACGACACTTGGGGTACAGGCCAATTATACATGGGTTACAGGGCAGGGGCACATGGGGTGCAGGGCAGGGGTACATTGGGTGCAGGGCAGGGATACATGGGGTGCAGGGCAGGGATACGTGGGGTGCAGGGCAGGGGCACGTGGGGTGCAGGGCAGGGGCACGTGGGGTGCAGGGCAGGGACACGTGGGGCGCAGGGCAGGGGCACGTGGGGCGCAGGGCAGGGACACGTGGGGTGCAGGGCAGGGACACGTAGGGTGCAGGGCAGGGATACATGGGGTGCAGGGCAGGGATACATGGGGTGCAGGGCAGGGGTACGTGGGGTGCAGGGCAGGGGTACGTGGGGTGCAGGGCAGGGGTACGTGGGGTGCACGGCAGGGATACGTGGGGTGCAGGGCAGGGACACGTGGGGTGCAGGGCAGGGGTACATGGGGTACAAGGTAATGGTTCTCATTGTCGCAGTTTTGTCGCTGACTTTTCCCGTTTGCTGTTTTTCATCTTTTTTTTGCGCTGTAGAATTTTCGGACCTTCTTTGCCGCTCTTCTGTGTGCGCTCGCTGTTGCTTCACCGCTGGCAACGGCTGATGAATTTTCAGGCTCCCAGTGATTCTTTGTGATTTATTTTCCTGACATTTCACCCATCAGCTCCGCTGGTTTGAACTGGTGAAATATTACACATCCATCATGGGTCGGCCAGGGCCTCCCTGCCTGCGAGGCTCAGGCGCACAATGGAGGCCGCCGTTACGGTCGCCTCAGCAGGGATTGGCTGTTTGTGATTTCACCTTTGGCGGTGTAACTGAGTGGAATGAGATTTCTGCATCTAAACATTGATTATTCCTCCGACGCCTTCTGCATCAATGAAGCATCTAAGAAACGGCTTATAAGATGGAGGCTCGCGCCTCGTGATGTTCCTGAGCGTTCCGGCTCTGAGCGACCCACAGGACATCGCATTTGGGAATTTACACGGAAGGTTTCATTCCATGTTCTCTTCCTATAAGTGCAACGCCTGAACGAACGTCAATCAATGGAAATCTGTATTCATGACTATTTATAAAGAATCGTGAGGTCACATCACCAACATGGCAGCTGTACCCGCTCTGATAGCGCCCAGATCCAAAGGGCGTTCCCTGAGAATGGTTCCTATAGTGACACTTTCCAGTTTTACATGTATTACATTGCTTTTCATGTTTTATACTCCAGAGCTGCACTCACTATTCTGCTGGTGCAGTCACTGTGTACATACATTTCTTATCCTGTACTGATCCTGAGTTACATCCTGTATTATACTCCAGAGCTGCACTCACTATTCTGCTGGTGCAGTCACTGTGTACATACATTACTTATCCTGTATTATCCTCCAGAGCTGCACTCACTATTCTGCTGGTGCAGTCACTGTGTACATACATTACTTATCCTGTACTGATCCTGAGTTACATCCTGTATTATACCCCAGAGCTGCACTCACTATTCTGCTGGTGGAGCCACTGTGTACATACATTACTTATCCTGTACTGATCCTGAGGTACATCCTGTATTATACTCCAGAGCTGCACTCACTATTCTGCTGGTGCAGTCACTGTGTACATACATTACTTATCCTGTACTGATCCTGAGTTACTTCCTGTATTATACTCCAGAGCTGCACTCACTATTCTGCTGGTGCAGTCACCGTGTACATACATTACTTATCCTGCACTGATCCTGAGATACATCCTGTATTATACTCCAGAGCTGCACTCACTATTCTGCTGGTGCAGTCACTGTGTACATACATTACTTATCCTGTACTGATCCTCAGCTACATCCTGTATTATACTCCAGAGCTGCACTCACTATTCTGCTGGTGCAGTCAGTGTGTACATACATTACTTATCCTGTACTGATCCTGAGTTACATCCTGTATTACACTCTAGAGCTGCACTCACTATTCTGCTGGTGCAGTCACTGTGTACATACATTACTTATCCTGTGCTGATCCTGAGTTACATCCTGTATTATACTCCAGAGCTGCACTCACTATTCTGCTGGTGGAGTCACTGTGTACATACATTACTTATCCTGTACTGATCCTGAGTTACATCCTATATTATACTCCAGAGCTGCACTCACTATTTTGCTGGTGCAGTCACTGTGTACATACATTACTTATCATGTACTGATCCTGAGTTACATCCTGTATTATACTCCAGAGCTGCACTCACTATTCTGCTGGTGCAGTCACTGTGTACATACATTACTTATCCTGTACTGATCCTGAGTTACTTCCTGTATTATACTCCAGAGCTGCACTCACTATTCTGCTGGTGCAGTCACCGTGTACATACATTACTTATCCTGCACTGATCCTGAGATACATCCTGTATTATACTCCAGAGCTGCACTCACTATTCTGCTGGTGCAGTCACTGTGTACATACATTACTTATCCTGTACTGATCCTCAGCTACATCCTGTATTATACTCCAGAGCTGCACTCACTATTCTGCTGGTGCAGTCAGTGTGTACATACATTACTTATCCTGTGCTGATCCTGAGTTACATCCTGTATTATACTCCAGAGCTGCACTCACTATTCTGCTGGTGCAGTCACTGTGTACATACATTACTTATCCTGTACTGATCCTGAGTTACATCCTATATTATACTCCAGAGCTGCACTCACTATTTTGCTGGTGCAGTCACTGTGTACATACATTACTTATCATGTACTGATCCTGAGTTACATCCTGTATTATACTCCAGAGCTGCACTCACTATTCTGCTGGTGCAGTCACTGTGTACATACATTACTTATCCTGTACTGATCCTGAGTTACATCCTATATTATACTCCAGAGCTGCACTCACTATTTTGCTGGTGCAGTCACTGTGTACATACATTACTTATCATGTACTGATCCTGAGTTACATCCTGTATTATACTCCAGAGCTGCACTCACTATTCTGCTGGTGCAGTCACTGTGTACATACATTACTTATCCTGCACTGATCCTGAGTTACATCCTGTATTATACTCCAGAGCTGCACTCACTATTCTGCTGGAGCAGTCACTGTGTACATACATTACTTATCCTGCACTGATCCTGAGTTACATCCTGTATTATACTCCAGAGCTGCACTCACTATTCTGCTGGTGCAGTCACTGTGTACATACATTACTTATCCTGTACTGATCCTGAGTTACATCCTGTATTATACCCCAGAGCTGCACTCACTATTCTGCTGGTGCAGTCACTGTGTACATACATTACTTATCCTGTACTGATCCTGAGTTACATCCTGTATTATACCCCAGAGCTGCACTCACTATTCTGCTGGTACAGTCACTGTGTACATACATTACTTATCCTGTACTGATCCTGAGTTACATCCTGTATTATACCCCAGAGCTGCACTCACTATTCTGCTGGTACAGTCACTGTGTACATACATTACTTATCCTGTACTGATCCTGAGTTCCATCCAGCATTATACTCCAGAGCTGCACTCACTATTCTGCTGGTGCAGTCACTGTGTACATACATTACTTATCCTGTACTGATCCTGAGTTACATCCTGTATTATACTCCAGAGCTGCACTCACTATTCTGCTGGTGCAGTCACTGTGTACATACATCACTTATCCTGTACTGATCCTGAGTTACATCCTGTATTATACTCCAGAGCTGCACTCACTATTCTGCTGGTGCAGTCACTGTGTACATACATTACTTATCCTGTACTGATCCTGAGTTACATCCTGTATTATCCTCCAGAGCTGCACTCACTCAGAGATGTCTCTAGTGAATTGCATTCTGGGAAGCATCCTCTTGACCCTTGCTCTGTGCAGACATCTGTTGGGGTTGTCTCCATCTTTCACACTTTTGGCCCTAGAGGTTGAATCCGGACAGGGTTCCATCTTCATGTGGTAAGAATCTGCACGGTTCCCCTCTCCAATATGGGGGACGAGCTCCTGGTCGGGGGTCGCGCTTCGGTCTGTGCTCGAGGTGCAGTCCCTGCTTTCCCTGTCGGGAGGTGCTAGGTGGGGGCCCCATTCTGATTTTCTCTCGGGGGTCCCTCTGCTTTAGCTTTGCCCCTTTTTTGATACATTGTATTTCTTACAGATTTCTAAAGATAAAATTTCCTTGCGTCTCCTCAGTCGTGTTAATAAAAGGTGATGATTTTTCGGCCCCCGGTTCCCCGGCCGCCGCTTCTCTGCAGCTCCCAGTCCTGTGATTTCTGAGAAATATTACGTTTAATAGCCGCCGGTCGGAGCTCGCTGTCCTTCCCTCTGATCGTCTTCCTGCGGTGGGTGGACGGGGACCCGGGGTCTGCTCTGCATACAGAATGTCTCTGCTCCACTCTCTCCATCATCCTGCAGACATTCTGAGATCGGCGCCGTTCATGGGGGATGTGGCTGGATGATTGACAGCACGGACCCTGCGTAATGGGGGAGGGGCACGGGGGGCTCAGACCTGTGGCCCAGACTCCGCACAGTGCACTGGGGATGAGGGCTGCACACAGAGGAGCGGAGACCCCATTATGTTTTCCAGGGTCAGGTGTTTGCTCCCCCTCCGGGCCCTTTCGATGACCTCTGGCCAGTCCCCCTCTTGGTTGTTAACCAGGCAGCTCCTCTGGGGAGGGGCTTCCTGCAAAGAGCAGGAGATTAGCCCGGTCTTCCATGCCCCCATCTCAGTCTGGACACTACAAGTCCCAGCATGCACACCTGGAGAGTGAGGATCTGCACCTTCTGATGGTCAGAGAGAAGCCGCGAGCGCTGCCATCTACGTGATTAATATTCCCATACAGATCCTCCCCTGGAACCAGCACCTCATGCAAGTTACCCCTCCGGCTGTAGGAAAGCTGGGTGATTGCAGGAGGTCATTACAGCCGCGCAGTCACTCCAGCCTGTCACCCAGCTTTCCCAGACACAGATGAAGCAGCCGGACAGAAGAGACCGCTCCAAGATTTACTGGACTATGGGGCAAAAGCAGGTTCCGGGAGAAGCCCCTGTCATGTGTCGAGGGGCAGCTTCACGACCCAGAACCCCCTTCTCCCACAGTCCCGTCTGACCTGAGAACATGGCAGCAGCTCACGCTTATCTCCCTGATATATATTCCCACCAGCTGCCTCCCTGTACACAATGATGGGGGTTATACTGTTTCAGGGGTAACCGGTTTAGATTTATTGCTTTCAGTAAAAGGAAACGCTGTCCCCTCCAGGCGACCTGTTACTGCTCATGGCTGAGGGTCTGTTACAATGTATCCTCTGCCATATGAACAGACTTCAGACTGACAGATTCCTCGCATGGGATTAGAGCAGGCACGCTCGCCCTGCGGCCCCCCAGATGTTGTAAAACTACAACTCCCACAATGCCCTGCTGTAGGCTGCTGGCTGTAGGCTGTTCGGGCATGCTGGGAGTTGTAGTTTTGCACCAGCTGGAGGGCCGCAGATTGAGCGTGCCTGGATTAGAGGATTGTCTAGGCTGGATATTTTGTAACAAACCCTCAGATTGTTGTGATAATTTTAGGGATTGATTAGAATGTCTGATTCCTGTCACGGCGCTGCTGAAGTTGGTTATTTGCCAGGATTAGTAGCCAATAATCAGCGGCGCCATTGATCAGCACGTCCGAGCCCCTGAATGTGGGGGATGGGGTTATGATGAAATGTATTCATTCTGCTCTTTTTCCTCCTAGACCTCAGGCCTTGGTTGTCCAACTTCTCTTATGGCGACGTGCAGGATTTCTCGCAGCTCGCCCTCGATGTCAACAGGAATCAGCTGATCGTGGGCGCCAGGTAATCTATACCGATCATGTGTAGAAGCAGATGAAGCAGAGCTGAATGTGTCATCGAAGTGGGTTCTATGCTCGTAAAATCAGTGCCTTAGGCCTCATGCACACGACCGTTGTGTGTTTTGCCGTCCACAATTTGCAGAACGGTACAGACAGCCATTGATATAACTGCCTATTCTTGTCCGCAAAACGGACAAGAATAGGACAGGTTATATATTTTTTTGAGGACCACGGAACGGATGCTGTCCTCATCTTTTGCGGCCCCATTGAAGTGAATGCGGCTCAGATGCGGACCAAAACAACGGTCTTGTGCATGAGGAATTTGTCACGATTCCTCCAAAGGAGGCCAATAAGTAAAGGAGAGCCCAGCAAAATCGTCCCTGCAGTCCTATGTAACACCCCAGATAGGCTCCTATCATACTGGCGCTGTCTGTGTGTTCCTGCGGTATGGCGTCCCCCCTGAGGGCTGTCATGTGGCGGTGCGCTGCTGCTGGGTAAGGCCCCTCTTATGGGCACCATACACGGTGCATGGTACATGAATGGCGCCGGTTCTGTGTGATCTCTGGTTACAGAATGTTTTACTGACACTCGGCGCCCATGTCGCCTCCGTCCTGCGGGTGTCCCTGGCGCTGCAGATCACCCGGAGCTCGGGGTCTCCTGTGACTTGTGCTTAATCTCATAATCTTCACTGTGCTGAATCAGCTCAGTACAGGATCCAGACACCGAGAGGTGCGGGCGCCGGGCAGCGCTGCCATCTCCGGAGCATGGTCTGCGTAGTCTATATATGGGACTTCTGCAGTGAGGAGCCAGGCTGAGAAACCGATAATGTGGTAGATGTCACCTGCAGTCCTATGTAACACCACAGATAACACAGTGATAGCCCTCTGTGTACAGATAATGTGGTAGATGTCACCTGCAGTCCTATGTAACACCACAGACAACACAGTGATAGCTCTCTGAATACAGATAATGTAGTAGATGCCTCCTGCAGTCCTATGTAACACCACAGATAACACAGTGATAGCCCTCTGTGTACAGATAATGTAGTAGATGTCACCTGCAGTCCTATGTAACACCACAGACAACACAGTGATAGCTCTCTGAGTACAGATAATGTAGTAGATGTCACCTGCAGCCCTATGTAACACCACAGATAACACAGTGATAACGCTCTGAATACAGATAATGTAGTAGATGTCACCTGCAGTCCTATGTAACACCACAGATAACACAGTGATAGCTCTCTGAATACAGATAATGTAGTAGATGTCACCTGCAGCCCTATGTAACACCACAGATAACACAGTGATAGCCCTCTGTGTACAGATAATGTAGTAGATGCCACCTGCAGTCCTATGTAACACCACAGATAACACAGTGATAACGCTCTGAGTACAGATAATGTAGTGGATGTCCCCTGCAGTCCTATGTAACACCAACGATAACACAGTGATATCTCTCTGAGTACAGGTAATGTAGTAGATGCCTCCTGCAGTCCTATGTAACACCACAGATAACACAGTGATAGCCCTCTGTGTACAGATAATGTAGTAGATGTCACCTGCAGTCCTATGTAACACCACAGATAACAGTGATAACTCTCTGAGTACAGATAATGTAGTAGATGTCACCTGCAGTCCTATGTAAAATGTAGATTATTTCTTTTTTGGCATGCTTCTTCACACGTAGCTACCCACGCCCAGTTTCACTCCTGTTTTTTTTTTAGTTTTTTGCTCCGAAATCTTGTGCTGTGATATTGGCGTCTTAGTTGAGGTCTAGGATTTGCTGTTTTGCCTCCTCGTGTTCTGTCCGTTTTCGGCTTCGCTGGTCCGTTTTTCATCTGTGTAGTTGAGGGGTCACCGGATGCGCTAGATCCATTCATGCCGTGCGCCTCCATGAGCCCTCGCATTCTCTCAGGTGACGGATCGCGGGGCTGCGCGGATTCCCCGGTCGCGGCTTCAGTCTGATAACAGCCGGCACCTCACGAGGAGACAGGAGATCAGAGCCGGGAAATTGCTCTGTAAAATATTCATGGTCCCGCTGGGGCTTGTTCCTGCTTTATTATACATCACGTTAAACGCTGCGTCCTAATGAATGATCAGATGCACGGCTGCAGCCGCTCCGCCACTAGGCGCGTCCTGCGCTTTTAAGCTGCACATGGGGGGGGGGCAGATATTTTCATTACCTCCTCCAAAATAAAAGATCCTAAGTCATCCGCGATTTTTCTCTGCCTGTTGTATCTGTATTCGGGAAAGCTGGGAGCCGACCAATATGGCTGCCAGCGCAGCTCCAGGTATCCTGTCCGGCAGCATCTTGCAGTTATAATAATTGCATCTTTCTTCTCAGAGGTAATTATAACCTGCAGGAGTGTGACATGAGCCCCCGGCGGGATGGACGGGGAAGCCTACGGTATTAATCGTTTCCAGCAGCTACAATGTTACATTGCATCGCAATCAATTGTCAAAAAGAAATGATCCGTTTCTGCATCGTTATTACTGACAATTAGTAATGCATAAAAGATGCCAGAAAAAAAAGCGTTATCGGCTGCATTCATCATCTCAGTCAGCCTTGGCGGCAGCTGCCTGACACTGGTTGAACAGTTACGTTTATGGTCAAGTAAAATTCCTGACTAGGGATGAGCGAACTTCTGTTTTCAAGTTTGGTGTACAAAGTGTTCAGGTTATCTGAGAATTCCATAATGGATTCCACTGCCACGGACCTAGATAACGCGAACCTTGTACCCTGAACTTGGAAACAGAAGTTCACTCATCCCTATTCCTGAATCACTTTTCATGTCCGTGTTACCAAGTGTTTGCTGATAATATATAAACTGTAATCATCTGTGATACATAATATATAATCTGTGATAATGTGGGGTATATACCGGGAATATAATCTGATACATACTACATCATCTCTGATACTTAATATATAATCTGTGATAATGTGGGGTATATACCGGGAATATAATCTGATACATACTACATCATCTCTGATACTTAATATATAATCTGTGATAATGTGGGGTATATACCGGGAATATAATCTGATACATACTACATCATCTCTGATACTTAATATATAATCTGTGATAATGTGGGGTATATACCGGGAATATAATCTGATACATACTACATCATCTCTGATACTTAATATATAATCTGTGATAATGTGGGGTATATACCGGTAATATAATCTGATACAGGATATATAATCTGATACATAATACATTATCACAGATTATATATTAAGTATCAGAGATTACGTGGGGTATATACCGGGAATATAATCTGATACATACTACATCATCTCTGATACGTAATATATAATCTGTGATAATGTGGGGTATATACCGGGAATATAATCTGATACATACTACATCATCTCTCTGTGATACAATGTATTTATTACTTCATCGGGTCTCTCTTTCTCTCCTGTTGCAGGAACTACCTCTTCAGGCTCAGTCTGTACAACGTCTCCCTCCTCCAGGTACGTCCCGTCCATCCTCATGATGCAGAACTGTGGAATTCATGCTGAAAATTTCCTGATTTGCAAAAAATTTGTTTCTGGATAATCCCTGAAGCGAGTGACGCTGACAAAAAATCTCTCTCCATGGAAAAGTTCCATGGTTGGTAAAAAGAAATTTGCCTTACAATCCCCCAGGTTCCTTGGATGTGGCCTGTGCGCTGCTGGGATTCTGCTACAATCTCTTCACAGATTTGTCATGTGTCCTGTGATAACACTGTCGGGGTCCATAAAACAGAATTCCTCCATTTTGCTATTCAAGGGGCCGCGGAGCCCAATAATGTACAGTCCCTATAGATTTCCATTACACAGACTTGTGTGCTGGTGTCAGGTGTGCGCTCCGAAAGCCCTAAAACACGAATCCTCATTGTGTAATGAAAAGTCTCTTCTAATAGACGTTGACCCTCCATTACTAAGACTGGCGTTTCATAAACAAGTCTTAGCATTCTGGTTCGCTTGTTCAGGATGCACCAAGTTCATTAGCGTTGTGGATCCCTCCGGTGCTGGACTCTGACATCAGCCGCGGTTCGGAGCCGGAGGAGATTTCACATAGATTTTATGCCAGGTTTCTAGCTTAATTATAGTAAATATGTCAGGCTGCCGTGGCCGACCCCATCTCAGCCGCGCAAAGCCCATGTTGTAACGGATGTGCATAGTATTAAAAAGGGGGGGAAAAAGTTTTGACTTCCAAAAGTCACCAAAACAGAACATGCGCCACTTTTATTTTTTATGAAAAGAATGGACGAATAGCCCATGGTACAGCGGGTCTCACCATTTTGATGATCTTCAGTTTCTGTCAGTAAATATAATTATTAAAGGGGTTGTGCACCTTTTAGGGAGGTTTTGGCAAATCCACATCATGGCCAGATCTGCATTTTTAAGATGTCTACTTGCTGTCAGTGAATGGAGGCCTAAAAATCCCTATAGTTTACAATGTAAGCATCAGTGCAGACAATCCTCTGAGTGCAGCTCAATCGCTCCTCTGTCCGGATGGTTACAATGTATCAGTCTGGAGGATTACAATGTATCAGTCCGGATGGTTACAATGTATCAGTCCAGATGGTTACAATGTATCAGTCCAGATGGGTTCAATGTATCAGTCTGGAGGATTGCAATGTATAAGTCTGGATGGTTACAATGTATCAGTCTGCAGGATTACAATGTATCCGTCCGGGTGGTTACAATGTATCAGTCTGCAGGATTACAATGTATCCGTCCGGGTGGTTACAATGTATCAGTCCGGATGGTTACAATGTATCAGTCCAGATGGTTACAATGTATCAGTCTGGAGGATTACAATGTATCAGTCCGGATGGTTACAATGTATCAGTCCAGATGGTTACAATGTATCAGTCCGGATGGATACAATGTATCCGTCCGGGTGGTTACAATGTATCAGTCTGCAGGATTACAATGTATCAGTCCGGGTGGTTACAATGTATCAGTCCAGATGGTTACAATGTATCAGTCCGGATGGATACAATGTATCAGTCCGGATGGTTACAATGTATCAGTCTGGAGGATTGCAATGTATAAGTCTGGATGGTTACAATGTATCAGTCTGCAGGATTACAATGTATCAGTCCGGATGGTTACAATGTATCAGTCTGCAGGATGTTTACCTGATTATCAGGACTAGAAACAATTATAACAAAACCTAAAGTCTGGAAATCTTCAGAACAGGTTTTCAACAGCTGGATAAAGACATCAGGCGACTTTCACACTAGCGTTTTAGTTTTACGGTATTGAGATCCGTCATAGGGGCTCAATACCGGAAAGAAAATGCTTCAGTTTTGTCCCAATTCATTAGTAATGGGGACAAAACCAAACTGAACAGAACGGAGCGCTCCAAAATGCATTTCGTTCCTTTTAGTTGCGTTCCCATACCGGAGAGCAAACCGCAACATGTTGTAGTTTTCTTTCCGTCCTGGGATGCGGAGAAAGACGATCCGGCATGACCCCCAATGCAAGTCAATGGGGACGGATTTGTTTTCTCTGCCACAATAGAAAACGGATCCGTCATACTCGCCTGCTTCCCTAATCGGGTAAACATCCTCCAGACTGATACATTGTAACGATCAGGACAGCAGAGAGATTCTGCTGCAGATGAGGTCAGCGCACAGAGCACTGTCTGCACTGGGGCTTACATAGTAAACTGTGGGGATTTTTAGGCCTCCATTCACTGACTGCAAGGAGAGATCTAAAGTTTAAAATGGTGACAGATGGAATCAGTAAGTCTATTAGAAAGTTGCAGAGTGTTTCATTGTGCGGTGATAAGACTTCATTACCCTAAAACCAGAAAACCGCTGTCACATCCGAGGTTTTATACACTGATAGCGGCGGAGCGTCCGCGGTCAGGTGCGCCATTCGTGTGAGCGATCGCCCTGCTCCTGTGTGGGATTGTTTGATGTGAGGACTCCGTGTGCTCGGATTGTGACTTGACTTATTTTCCAGCTGCTTTCTTGTGTTTGGAGGCGCAGCAGCACCGGATAATCCGTAACATACAGGCCACCGGGGGGGTTTATATAATAGACTCGCCACTAATTGGCCCAGGAAGATTAAGGGACGGCGCGGCGGCCTCATAAATATGCGCAGAGTCCGCCGCACTGCACGGATACTGGGAGCAGCGTCATAAATTGACTGGTGCTTTTGTTACTGGAGCCTTTGAAATGATTCACAAAAGCTGAAATGTCACAGTGGAACGACTTCAGAAATGAGGCCGAGAGCGCCAATAGGCCATGCCAGCAGCGGGTGCAGGCGGCTCAGGGGCCCCGGAGCCCGCACACATGCACCGCTCTCTGCAGCCGCTGCATTTCCTATCCAGATATGGAGAGCCGGCTCCCGGGGGCTTTACTTTGCATTTCAAGCTCTTGCTGACCCGACTGTTCCTGCCATGAAGCCCCATAGATCTTCCCAGAGCAGCCGCCTGACATGTAAACAGAGCAAAGGACTGTGGGAGCAGCACAGAGGAATGCAGCAAACCCTCAGCTCTGCACAGTCCACACAGGGGACAGACCCCGGGAAGAGGGGGGCGCTGCTATATACCGAAACCAGGAGGAGATGCAGACTGTGACCGCACATCCCCAGAATGATTGTGAATTCTAATTAATTATGCCTCATCCCTGCAGTAAACCGCCATATACTCCCTGTCCTGGCCATAGTAAAACGGTCATTATATTCTTGTACATAGGAGGCAGTATTATAGTAGTTATATTCTTGTACATAGGAGGCAGTATTATAGTAGTTATATTCTTGTACATGGAAACAGTATTATAGTAGTAATATTCTTGTACATAGGAGCAGTATTATAGTAGTTATATTCCTGTACATAGGAGCAGTATTATAGCAGTTATATTCTTGTACATAGGAGCAGTAGTTATATCTTGTACATAGGAGCAGTATTATAGTAGTTATATCTTGTACATAGGAGGCAGTATTATAGTAGTTATATTCTTGTACATAGGAGGCAGTATTATAGTAGTTATATCTTGTACATAGGAGCAGTATTATAGTAGTTATATCCTTGTATATAGGAGCAGTATTATAGTAGTAATATTCTTGTACATAGGGGCAGTATTATAGTAGTTATATTCTTGTACATAGGAGCAGTATTATAGTAGTTATATTCTTGTACATAGGAGCAGTATTATAGTAGTTATATTCTTGTACATAGGAGCAGTATTATAGTAGTTATATTCTTGTACATAGGAAGCAGTATTATAGTAGTTATATTCTTGTACATAGGAGGCAGTATTATAGTAGTTATATTCTTGTACTAGGAGCAGTATTATAGTAGTTATATTCTTGTACATAGGAGCAGTATTATAGTAGTTATATCTTGTACATAGAGCAGTATTATAGTAGTTATATTCTTGTACATAGGAGCAGTATTATAGTAGTTATATTCTTGTACATAGGAGCAGTATTATAGTAGTTATATTCTTGTACATAGCAGTATTATAGTAGTTATATTCTTGTACAAGGAGCAGTATTATAGTAGTTTATATTCTTGTACATAGGAGCAGTATTTAGTAGTTATATTCTTGTACATAGGAGGCAGCATTATAGTAGTTATATTCTTGTACATAGGAGCAGTATTATAGCAGTTATATTCTTGTACATAGGAGCAGTATTATAGTAGTTATATTCCTGTACATAGGAGCAGTATTATAGCAGTTATATTCTTGTACATAGGAGGCAGTATTATAGTAGTTATATTCTTGTACATTGGAGCAGTATTATAGTAGTTATATTCTTGTACATAGGAGGCAGTATTATAGTAGTTATATTCTTGTACATAGGAGCAGTATTATAGCAGTTATATTCTTGTACATAGGAGCAGTATTATAGTAATTATGTTAATGCTTGTGTTTAATTCTAGTGTTTGTGGGTCCTTGTGTCATCCTTTTGCTGATGTGGGGGATGTTTGGGGTCTCGCACACCTGGATGTGGCTGTTTCGTGTTAGTTCTTGTACTGTATGTAGGACATAGGTCATAGCTGGATATGGGATGCAGGCGACTCATCTTCTCAGGTTGTGTATCATATTAGTGATGATCGTCAGTTGTTTTGTGATGTCCTTTATGTTCATCTTTTAGTGTTGTGACATTTTGGAATTTAGAGATTTGCCTTCAGGTGACCCTTGGTTGCGGCTTAGGACGTGGAGGAGTCACAGACCGGGTGATGAGATGATGGTGCTTCTTGCCGATCCCATGACTGATGTTCAGTGACTGGTCGCCGGCAGGCTGGAGCATGTCTTACCTGCAGACCCCCCCCCCCCCCCTGGAGATCTGTCAGTAGATCAGTGCCGAGCGCTCTGCTGCCAGGTGATTGTACAGATTTTCTGAGCAAGACACGGCATGTGGCGTCTGCAGGAGCACAAACAAGGGGTCAACATCGCGGGAGGGGGAGGAATGGATTTTATAGAATGTGTGACAGGAGGATCTATAGAGGTGCATGGAGCCAGACTCTGCATTCAGATGCATCACCGGGCCCGATCCTGACCGCTGTGGAGCTTTAGTGGTCCACGTCTACAGCAGGGTGGTCACGTCCTCCACCCGTATCCCGGCTGGTGTTACCGTATCTCTGTCACGTGTTAGGCTAGGTCTACACGACGACATTTGTCACGCAACATTTTGTTGCACTAATGTCGCGCGACAATTTTTATAATGGCAGTCTATGGTGTCGCAACGCAACATGCGACATGCTGCGACTGCAACGCAACAGTCGCAGAAAATCCATTCGAGATGGATTTTTCTTCGACTGTCGCGTCGCAGTCGCAGCATGTTCCAGTGCGACACCATAGACTGCCATTATAAAAATTGTTGCGCGACAAATGTCGCGCCCTATCTGTCGCACGACAAATGTCGTCGTGTAGACCTAGCCTTACACGACGTACAGGGTAGAACGCAATGCGACGTGTCGCGGGACATTTATTGTAATGATGGTCGATGGCGTCGCACTGCGATATACGGCCAGCTGGGATGCAGTCGCAGCATGTAGTATGGCACAGGGTGACGGCGTCGCTGTGTAGCCGTTCCTTTACTGCTACATTGTTATATTCCGCATTGTTCTACTGTTTGGATTCTTCCTCTGTTATGTGGGAATTTCTTTCTCATCTTAACCCCCAGTATTTGAGCGGCCCTCTAAAACAAAGGCCTGCCCCTCCCCCGCTGCGGTGTCTATGCTGCGTGCCTGATGGGGGCAGTGGTCTGTATACAATCATGCCATGGTGAATTGATTATACTCTGGTACCCGGTATTGTGAGTGCGGCTCTGTGAACCTCAGTTACTGGGAGTAGTGGGTTATACCAGGGCCTGCTTGTCCATCGACAGAATGATGGGGGTTGGAATCCAAAGATTTTCTTCAATGAGGTCTGGAGTAATGAGCGTGGAGCGGGATTACACTGTGGGGGCTATCCGACCAATTATCCTCATCTTCTTTTCATGGACCATTGTAACAACTGACCAACTCGAAGTGTCCTCAATTATTCATATCTAGAAAAAGCGGCTGCGGAGGCGGGGGGGGGGGGGGGGGGGGGGGGGGCAGTCCTCGGAGCTTCTCCAGAAAGAGGAGAACTAAGTAACAATAAGTACAAATAAAATGTATCATCTATCTACCCTCCCATCCTCTGTTATGAAGAGGTGTTTTCTGCCCTCGTCCTCTGTCCGGTCGGTCATCGCCGTTTATCTCTGTTCTGGAATCACATTCTCTCCCGGTGCCAGGTGAACCATCTGGAGGGGAGCGCTGGGCGCGGGCATCACGGATATAAGTCATCAGCTACCAAACGGATGCACCTGGCTCCATCCTCTGTATCTAATCCTATCCTGTGTGATACTGTCTGCTGAGCTGTGTATCTAATCCTATCCTGTGTGATACTGTCTGCTGAGCTGTGTATCTAATCCTATCCTGTGTGATACTGTCTGCTGAGCTGTGTATCTAATCCTATCCTGTGTGATACTGTCTGCTGAGCTGTGTATCTAATCCTATCCTGTGTGATACTGTCTGCTGAGCTGTGTATCTAATCCTATCCTGTGTGATACTGTCTGCTGAGCTGTGTATCTAATCCTATCCTGTGTGATACTGTCTGCTGAGCTGTGTATCTAATCCTATCCTGTGTGATACTGTCTGCTGAACTGTGTATCTAATCCTATCCTGTGTGATACTGCCTGATGAGCTGTGTATCTAATCCTATCCTGTGTGATACTGCCTGCTGAGCTGTGTATCTAATCCTATACCGTGTGATACTGCCTGCTGAGCTGTGTATCTAATCCTATACCGTGTGATACTGCCTGCTGAGCTGTGTATCTAATCCTATACCGTGTGATACTGCCTGCTGAGCTGTGTATCTAATCCTGTCCTGTGTGATACTGCCTGCTGAGCTGTGTATCTAATCCTATCCTGTGTGATACTGCCTGCTGAGCTGTGTATCTAATCCTGTCCTGTGTGATACTGTCTGCTGAGCTGTGTATCTAATCCTATCCTGTGTGATACTGCCTGCTGAGCTGTGTATCTAATCCTGTCCTGTGTGATACTGTCTGCTGAGCTGTGTATCTAATCCTATCCTGTGTGATACTGTCTGCTGAGCTGTGTATCTAATCCTATCCTGTGTGATACAGCCTGCTGAGCTGTGTATCTAATCCTATCCTGTGTGATACTGTCTGCTGAGCCTGTGTATCTAATCCTGTCCTGTGTGATACTGTCTGCTGAGCTGTGTATCTAATCCTAACCTGTGTGATACAGCCTGCTGCGCTGTGTATCTAATCCTATCCTGTGTGATACTGTCTGCTGAGCTGTGTATCTAATCCTATCCTGTGTGATACTGTCTGCTGAGCTGTGTATCTAATCCTATCCTGTGTGATACTGTCTCCTGAGCTGTGTATCTAATCCTGTCCTGTGTGATACTGTCTGCTGAGCTGTGTATCTAATCTTATCCTGTGTGATACTGTCTGCTGAGCTGTGTATCTAATCCTATCCTGTGTGATACTGTCTCCTGAGCTGTGTATCTAATCCTATCCTGTGTGATGTCTGCTGAGCTGTGTATCTAATCCTATCCTGTGTGATACTGTCTGCTGAGCTGTGTATCTAAGCTGGTCGTGTGTGATACTGTCTGCTGAGCTGTGTATCTAAGCTGGTCGCGTGCATTCTGCAGACGTGCTGTATCATTTACACTGTGCTTGCAGGTTATTGATTCTTTGGGATAATAATAATTATATAATATTCTATGAGTTTATATTTTTCTTTATTATAAGCATTTTCAATCTTGCACTCAGTGTTATCTGATGGATGCAGCCTGCAGTGTAAAGAATGGAGGAGGCCATTCATTTTTGGATATTCTAGATTCTGGTTTTCCATTATGTAACTTTTTCTGATCTTTTTGTGTCTTTTAGATGGCAGAGTGGAGTTCTGATGAAGACACCCGCCGATCGTGTCAGAGTAAGGGGAAGACAGAGGTAAGAAGAGCCCCCGTTCCGGAAATGTATCCTCGTTGTGTCACTATACGCAGCGCAGGTGGTGGGAGAAGTTTCATCCTGAGATTTTTGGTTTAGTGAGGTCCTAGAATAACAGAAATCAGCTGTCTGGTTCCCCCCTCCCCGGGTAACACAGGGGCTGCTCACACACTGCATCTCTGCAGGCACGACACTTAAAGGAGCTCTCCACCAATGATGCACCGTTATCAGAGAGGGCGGAGCATGACAAGAGGATTCTCTGTTTCTGGTGTCAGGGCTCAGGTGTGACAGGGGGTCTTCATTTTGGGGGCATGTTCCTTGTACAGCGATTTCCCATTGCTGCAGTGATGGACGCCTCCATAGGATGGCACCTGGGGTACAGAGGCAGCAGTCACCCCGAGACCCTAGTACCTGAGGGGCTATGACCCTTCTGCCACATTGGTGGTCTGCATGGTAAAGATTAGCCCCTGGATTTAACCTGGGTAAGAATCTGCGCTGTCTCACTGTGCAGGAAGGTCAGCAGTGAGTTTATCCTTGCAGCCGGAGCATTCAGCACCTGCAGAGCATCGCTCTGTATACTGTGCAGCAGCAGAAGAGTTAATGGCTGTTTTGGATGTGTTCCAGCTCTTGGGTGCAGCCCCCTCAGCGCCGCTTATCACTGGGGTCCTGAGATGTATAATTTGAGGCTTTGTGATATTATTCCTGCCGGGATCTGGACCGCAGCCACCTCTGCTCTGTGCCGAGAGCTAATTGCAGAGAAGAGCAACTGTTGCATAAAACACTTTAATAATTGCGTTGCTCTGGTGAGCGCTCCCTGCGGGGTGGGGTGGGGGCAGGGAAGGGTATAAGGGGGTCTCTGTGTACAAGCTGCAGACACCTGCAACAATATCGGATGAACTCTGCTGTATGACGCAAATGTTTCAGTTTCCCACAATTTTCAAGATCTGTGCTTGCTGCCAGTGACTGGGAACATCCTAGTTTACACCTAGATTCTAAAAAGTGCATACCTAATACTTCTCACAGCTGAAGGTTTGTTACAGTGTATCAGTCTAGACAATCCCCTGTGACCCCCCTGTCCTGGCAGTTTGCTACAGTGTGTCAGTGCAGGTACCTCGTATCAACCACCGGCAGGCATCTTTGGTCACTGACATCCTGTTTAGTTTGCGCTTGGATTTCATTATGTCCAGGAATTTGACGGTTCGGCGCGGAGGGAAGTATAGGGGCTGGGCAGGCGGTCTCCCGTAAGAAGTGAGCGGCGGTTTACTTTCAGCTTCTGTCATTCTCGCCCGGTCCTTTTTATTGGATTGAAACAAAGGAGACGTGAGAGGAGAACGCTGACCGCGGTCCCCCTATCCCCCCCCCCCCCCCAGCTCCATTCTGTAGGGCAGACATGCTCATCCTGCGGCCCTCCAGCTGTTGCAAAACTGCAACTCCCAGCATACAGTCTACAGCTATCAGCCTACAGCAGGGCATTGTGGGAGTTGTAGTTTTACAACAGCTGGAGGGCCGCAGGTTGAGCATGCCTGCTGTAGGGGACTTTGTACTGGGGGACCTGGAGCGCCACCTTGTGTCTGTTCCCTGGCACTGCAAACCACTACAAACGCCACTGGTCGTCCACATGGGTGAAACTATAGCCATAGCCGCCTTAGCACCTGCTGTGGGGCCCAAAGGTTGGGAGGGGCAAGGACGTTGTGCCTTTTTGTGGGGAATAATGATATGGCGGCTTTTTGTGTGTGTGTGTGTGTATGTATATATATATATATATATATATATAGTTCTATTATACTTCTAATTATTGATAATAACACTGGTTTTCTTACACTAGTTGGTGGGAGCTCCATCTTATTTTGCAATGGGCCCTATGAAATATAGTAACGCCCCTGGTCGTCCAGTCTAATGGAACTCATTGTTTATTGTAAACGTTCTGAGACTTTATAATATAAAATGTGTTAAAGTTCCTGCGTGCTGTCAGTGAATGAAAACATACCCTGACCAAGTCGTTGTTCATGGAGCTGAGGTTTGGTTGCAGTGTGTCAGTGCGGACAATCTTCTCTGGACTCCTCAGCACAAATGTCTCTCCTTTCCTGATACATGTGTTACCTTTTACCTGAACTGATACATTGTATCAGTCTAGAGTCCACAATGTTTAGTTCTACACTGAATACAACTGTAACAAACCCTCAGCTTTGATAAGGTTGTTGTTTTTTTGACTGTTCCAGGTCACCCTAGGAAAGCAGAGATTTTGAATAGGAGGAGGACCCGAAATAGAAGCTGCATTATGACAATGCGCTTAGTCTTTACTCCGGCCCTTTAATACCTTGTTATTACAGGGTGGTATTATCGGACCGGCTCCAGGATATGTGGTTCTGTCCCAGGACGTAGCATGGAGGGTGAGGCGTATTTACAGTAATTTATAGCTACGTCACATACATTCCCTCCCGCGGTGATAACGGGGGCGTTGTATGCAGCGGCGGTGGGCGACAGCTGGAGAAGACGCTAAAAGCTGCCATTCTGCCTGTAAATGTCTTATTTGTACGGTGCGGTCGCTATATTGACATCGCGAGTAGACAAAAATGGATTTCGGATGGTTATTGGCTTATTTGCAAGTTGTAAAGAAAGAGTCAGAGGAGGCGCCGCACACAAGCAGAAGCCAGGGTATGATGGAAAACTCTGCCCCGGGAAAGCTGGGCACCAGCCTGTGTGGGCGCTGCAATGGCTGCTACCCCATAACTACCAGAGCATGACCCGGGGATTACCTCACATTTTATTTTTGGGGGAAGGTGACCTTTAATTATGCCCCAGATTGGAAGGATATGAGCCTTGGCCGAGTCCCTTAAATGTGGGTCACAAATTTGGGGTGATGTTTTTCTGCCAGACGGTTGTAGCTGCGCCCGGCGCTCGTCCCCCCCCCCCCCCCCCCCTGTCTGCTTGTAAACGGCCTCTTCATTTCCTCTCTATAAACCGCAGGTCCAGAAAACGTGAAGAAGGCGCGCAGCGGTAATTAATTGCCTGACTACGGTTTAGGTGTCAGTGAAGCGTTTAATTGTCGCGCTTCCTGGAATGTGGCGAGAGATCCGATAAAAAAAAAATAAAAAATTTCCCTGTTTGTGGTAGACGGTGAGAAGGTGCGAGCGCTCCCGCGGGGGATGAGGAGCGATGAAGCATGGCACAGATTTTAGGGCAATATTTATTTTATGCACTTATATAGCGCTGACATATTCCGCAGCGCTTTACAGGCACTGTCCCCAGGAGCTCGCAATCTAAGGTCCCTATCGGTCTGTCTTTGGAGTGTGGGAGGAACCGGAGAACCCGGAGGAAACCCACGCAATATTAGTATCCCTGCACAGATCTCGTCCTCGTCGGCCAGAAATCGATAAAATGTGTTCTGACGCTTCTGCGCTGTATCTGCTTCTAGGAAGGAGGGGGGGGGGACCACCAATATGGCGTCCATGATGGCTTCCACCGGAGTTTGCAGCTATTCCAAGGGTTGTCCCGCTTTCCTACCAGGATATCACGTGCAGTGAACACATAATGAAAAGTGCTGCAGCTTTCTGAATTTCCCAAGCCTCTGCTTGCTGTCCATGAATGAGAACATACTTGTTTAGATTCAGATACATAGTAACAATTGTATCTGTGCAAACAGTTCTCTGAGTGAAGTATCCGTACCGTCCTGATACAGTTTGCTACATGTTCCCTGCCCTGATACATTGTAGTAAGTACAGGACTCACAAAGGAATTGCCTAGACTAGATACATTGTAACAAACCCTCAGCTTTGAGAGGGGTTTGCACAGGAATTTAGCTTCATGATGAAATAAAGACTGATCTCAGTCACTGACAGGAAGCAGAGATTTTGACAATGATGACGAATTGAACCATAAACTCAATTAGGACATTGTGGGACATTTCACGATTACCGTTTATTTGCTGTAATTGGCGACTATTTGAACCATTTGATACTATGAGGTGTCTCTAACATTTAAAATGGCGGTATGTGTTCGTGACCTGACCTTGCAGGGCATCCATTCACATCAGGTCAGTCCCTGTGGTGGGGATACAGCTGTTAGCTAGTGATGCAATTCACTGCACCGCGCAGCTGCACTCTGGTAGAAGTCAGTGTAAATCCATTTTCCCGCAGCCGCACATTGCGCCAAAGTCATCTTGACCTCTTGATTTGTGCCGTGCCGGGAATGTGGCGTTTCTCGGACGTAGAGACTGATCGTACCTTACCTGCCGCTATAACGAGGAGTCGCGCCCTGATGTCACATGTATTCGCCACCACACAGAATACTTTCCACGTGCAGATATTGTGAGCAGCGTGAATCTTAGAGGCTTCTTTACTGACAGTAACGATCGTAATCCCCCTCCTCCCCGCGTTGTGTTGCCGTCAGATCTGTCCGGCCATTAGAAGTCATTTTCTTGTATTTCATTGCGTGTGGCGAACACCAAAAGCAAACAAAAATACGGAGAAGAATTAGAGGGAAGTAAGCGGCGGCTTAATAACGTCCTCACAGTGACAGTAAAATTACAGGGAGTGAAGCAAACGCCATTTGACGGCTTTTATGGGCAAACGGCGCATTTATTCCAGGTCACCGCAGCTGAATCGTTGCAGTGTGAATAACTGGATCTAAATGAGGCCTTTCTGACGCCTGCAAGAAGCAAATGTGTTAAGTGAGGCCCACACCGCTACGGCGTAAATCCCACCCGCGCCATAAACTGCGCCCACAATCAAGACGCTAATATGGGATAGTTTTTAAAAATTCTGTCAAATGACCTCAGATGTGATTTACAGGAAAACCATTGGACGTTTCAGTGTCTCACCATTTTCAAGATCTCTTCTTGCTGTCAATTCATGCTTCATGCTTGGAACATTTGTTACAATGTATCAATGTGTGAACTAAACACATCAGCCATACAAACTCCTGTCCTAGCTGCTACAATGTATCAATGCAGGTAAAATAAATGCACCAAGATAGAAGCAAGATTTCTGCTGCCGATATTCTTAGTTTGAGTTCCCATCCACTGACAGCAAGCAGAGGGGTTACAGAACATGTTTTACAAGGATGAAGCTGTATATAGGGGTTCGCTGTGTGGCCTGTGCTGTCTCCGCCGTCCTTTCATCTCTCACCTGCTCCATATATGGTCCCCGGCGCTGCATGAGGCGTAAACACGTCTGATCCCAGATTACAGGAAACTGAGCAGATCCCTGACACTTCTGAGGGACCGGGTGTAAATCACAGGCTGCCCCCCCACCCCCCGTACACGCCTGCCGGAGCCGCACATGGCTACATACCATGAATCATACGTGTAACAGGTGGTTGTTTAGGCCATACATCACAGAGATGGTGGCTGAAGCAGGGTGGGGTACTAAGATTTAAAGGGCTAGTAACCCTACAGTCCAGAGCTTATAATACTGCTGGAGCGGCTGATATCAGTCACATATGATGTAATGTCTCTGGAGGTTATATCAGCGCTGGAGCGTTATAAGAGGAGCGGCTGATATCAGTCACATGTGATGTAATGTCTGGAGGTTATATCAGTGCTGGAGCGTTATAAGAGGAGCGGCTGATATCAGTCACATATGATGTAATGTCTGGAGGTTATATCAGTGCTGGAGCGTTATAAGAGGAGCGGCTGATATCAGTCACATGTGATGTAATGTCTGGAGGTTATATCAGCGCTGGAGCGTTATAAGAGGAGCGGCTGATATCAGTCACATGTGATGTAATGTCTGGAGGTTATATCAGCGCTGGAGCGTTATAAGAGGAGCGGCTGATATCAGTCACATATGATGTAATGTCTCTGGAGGTTATATCAGTACTGGAGCGTTATAAGAGGAGCGGCTGATATCAGTCACATGTGATGTAATGTCTGGAGGTTATATCAGCGCTGGAGCGTTATAAGAGGAGCGGCTGATATCAGTCACATATGATGTAATGTCTGGAGGTTATATCAGCGCTGGAGCGTTATAAGAGGAGCGGCTGATATCAGTCACATAGGATGTAATGTCTCTGGAGGTTATATCAGCGCTGGAGCGTTATAAGAGGAGCGGCTGATATCAGTCACATGTGATGTAATGTCTGGAGGTTATATCAGTGCTGGAGCGTTATAAGAGGAGCGGCTGATATCAGTCACATATGATGTAATGTCTCTGGAGGTTATATCAGTACTGGAGCGTTATAAGAGGAGCGGCTGATATCAGTCACATGATGTAATGTCTGGAGGTTATATCAGTGCTGGAGCGTTATAAGAGGAGCGGCTGATATCAGTCACATGTGATGTAATGTCTGGAGGTTATATCAGCGCTGGAGCGTTATAAGAGGAGCGGCTGATATCAGTCACATGTGATGTAATGTCTCTGGAGGTTATATCAGCGCTGGAGCGTTATAAGAGGAGCGGCTGATATCAGTCACATATGGTAATGTCTCTGGAGGTTATATCAGCTGGAGCGTTATAAGAGGAGCGGCTGATATCAGTCACATGTGATGTAATGTCTCTAGAGGTTATATCAGCGCTGGAGCGTTATAAGAGGAGCGGCTGATATCAGTCACATGTAATGTCTGGCTGTTATATCAGCGCTGGAGCGTTATAAGAGGAGCGGCTGATATCAGTCACATGTGATGTAATGTCTGGAGGTTATATCAGCGCTGGAGCGTTATAAGAGGAGCGGCTGATATCAGTCACATGTGATGTAATGTCTGGAGGTTATATCAGCGCTGGAGCGTTATAAGAGGAGCGGCTGATATCAGTCACATATGATGTAATGTCTCTGGAGGTTATATCAGTACTGGAGCGTTATAAGAGGAGCGGCTGATATCAGTCACATGTGATGTAATGTCTGGAGGTTATATCAGCGCTGGAGCGTTATAAGAGGAGCGGCTGATATCAGTCACATATGATGTAATGTCTGGAGGTTATATCAGCGCTGGAGCGTTATAAGAGGAGCGGCTGATATCAGTCACATATGATGTAATGTCTCTGGAGGTTATATCAGCGCTGGAGCGTTATAAGAGGAGCGGCTGATATCAGTCACATAGGATGTAATGTCTCTGGAGGTTATATCAGTGCTGGAGCGTTATAAGAGGAGCGGCTGATATCAGTCACATATGATGTAATGTCTGGAGGTTATATCAGCGCTGGAGCGTTAGAAGAGGAGCGGCTGATATCAGTCACATGTGATGTAATGTCTCTGGAGGTTATATCAGTGCTGGAGCGTTATAAGAGGAGCGGCTGATATCAGTCACATGTGATGTAATGTCTCTGGAGGTTATATCAGCACTGGAGCGTTATAAGAGGAGCAGCTGATATCAGTCACATAGGATGTAATGTCTGGAGGTTATATCAGCGCTGGAGCGTTATAAGAGGAGTGGCTGATATCAGTCACATGTGATGTAATGTCTGGAGGTTATATCAGCACTGGAGCGTTATAAGAGGAGCGGCTGATATCAGTCACATGTGATGCAATGTCTCTGGAGATATTGTGAGATTAGATTGTGAGCTCCTTGGGTCAGGGAGGATGGGAGTGAAACATTGTGCACGTCACTGCTGCGTGAAGTAGTTATGGAGGAGGCTGCACATATAACTGGAGAGGTTCTATTACACTGTCATTGTTGCATAAGTCTTCACACTGCCTCACTTTCGTGGTCTTTGTGTTCTAGGAGGAATGCCAGAATTACATCAGAGTCCTGATCGTGACTGGGAAGAGGGTCTTCACCTGCGGGACGAACGCCTTCTCACCTGTGTGCACCAGCCGCCAGGTATGTGACGTGTGAGCGGGTGCATGTGTTATATAATCGGTGTCTGGGAAAGCTGGGTGATGTCGGATATACTCCCTGTTATAGTTCTCATAGTTCAGGTGACCCAGCTTTCCCAGACTTCTGACAGTGGCGCTCCACCACCGGGTTGGTTTAACGTTCACAGGTCATGGACAGCTGGGTGAGTGCATTCTGTGGGGTCCAGGCCTCGCCTGTGGGGTCCAGGCCCCGCCTGTGGGGTCCAGGCCCCGCCTGTGGGGTCCCGGCCTCGCCTGTGGGGTCCCGGCCTCGCCTGTGGGGTCCAGGCCTCGCCTGTGGGGTCCAGGCCTCGCCTGTGGGGTCCCGGCCTCGCCTGTGGGGTCCCGGCCTCGCCTGTGGGGTCCTGGCCTCGCCTGTGGGGTCCTGGCCTCGCCTGTGGGGTCCAGGCCTCGCCTGTGGTTTTTAGGCCTCACGTGTGATGTCAGACCTGGGGGCAGATTCATTAAACTGTTAGTTGCCCATAACAACCAATCACAACGCAGCTTTCATCTTTCACATGCACTGTAAGAAATGAAAGCTGTGCTCTGATTGGTTGCTATGAGCAACAGAGTTCTTTTTAATAAATCCGCCCTGTAGAATCCTGTGGAGCCCTTGGAAGATTCCTGATGATTGTCGGATGTTTCTCGGGATCCGCCTCGTGCTGCAGAACGCTGTGTATTCGCTCTGAGCTCTGCGTTGTGACCAGTATAACCCATGGAGCCTCCGCGCGTTTCATATCTGACATCTGTTTCCATTTAGACGCCCAGAGCGCTTTATGTTCTATAAACAGATCTGTGATAGGAGAGGAGACGAGACCCCCGGAGACCCCCAAATCCTCGCCCCGCAGCCTCCTGGACTCGACAGTCCCTATTAAATGAAATCCTGTTGTGTCCTGAGGGAAATGTCCGATTATTTTCATAGTTTCCCTGACCCCGAGGGCACTGAAGGGTTAATGTGAGGTCAGTCAAAGATGGCAGAGACTGCAGGGGATAAATCTGAGCCCGGGCCCCAGAACAGCCCCTTCTGGGATCTCGCCTGCATCCCCCTGAACTGACCATAATATGTATGGCATTCTGTATTGCCGTCCCGTTCCCCACAAGAGCTCGCAATCTCTGGCGACCGCAATCTCTGGCGACCGCGGTCACCATTCAGTCATAGGGTCACCTCGACCTTATGAGGTGCCCGACCCCCTCCTTACACGCCGAAATCCGGTTCACAGGAAGCGCAGGGAAAATAACGTAGATGTGGCGCTTCATCGGCTCAGACCCGTTTGACCCCTTCATTGCTGCACCTTCCTCCTCTCAGTAGTTTTGTACTTGATATTTCAGGTCGGGAACATCAGCAGAGTCTTGGAGAAGATAAATGGCGTGGCCCGATGCCCGTACGATCCCCGTCACAACTCCACCGCCGTCATCACGGCCCGCGGCGAGCTGTACGCTGCCACCGTCATAGACTTCTCTGGTCGGGACCCCGCCATCTACCGCAGCCTGGGCAGTATCCCCCCGCTCCGCACCGCACAGTACAACTCCAAGTGGCTGAATGGTAAGGACCAGCGGTATAGAAGAACCGGCCTCAACACAGTGATAACTGAGTACAGATGTCACCTGCAGTCCCATGTAACACCACAGATAACACTCTGATAACCGAGTACAGATAATATAGTAATCACCTGCAGTCCTATGTAACACCACAGATAACACAGTGATAACTCTCTGTGTACAGATAATGTAGTAGATGTCACCTGCAGTCCTATGTAACACCACAGATAACACAGTGATAACTCTGAGTACAGATAATATAGTAGATATCACCTGCAGACCTATGTAACACCACAGATAACACGGTGATAACTCTCTGTGTACAGATAATGTAGTAGATGTCACCTGCAGTCCTATGTAACACCACAGATTACATTACTAAGACTTGAGAAAATAAGAAACTCATTTTCTGCTACATCTGACACACTCAGCTCTGCTACTTCTGTGTATACCTTATGGCTGATGTGCTGTAGACACTGTAGAGCTGTCAGTGTCGTTACAATGTATCAGTCATTGTCCTTGTTTCTGCTGCAGTTTAACCCTTTCTCGACTTTTTTTTTCAGAACCCAACTTTGTGGCCGCCTATGACATTGGTCTGTTCACGTATTTCTTCTTCCGGGAGAACGCGGTGGAGCACGACTGTGGGAAGACGGTGTACTCGCGGGTGGCCAGGGTCTGCAAGAACGATTTTGGGGGTCGCTTTTTGCTGGAGGACACGTGGACGACCTTCATGAAGGCGAGGCTGAACTGCTCGCGCTCCGGGGAGGTCCCCTTCTACTACAACGAGCTGCAGAGCACCTTCCTCCTCCCAGAGCAGGATCTCATCTACGGCGTCTTCACCACCAACGTGTAAGTTATATCCGCATACTGCCCCACCTTGGCGGGGGAACTACAAGTCCCAGGAGGCCCTGCTGGGGAATGTGTGAGCAGAGCGTCCCACAGCTCATGGTAGGAGCACTTGGATATTTGCGCCATTGCTGCCCCTGAGATCTTCGCAGCTGGCACGTTACTGTTCAGCAGGCGTGATGTGGCGTACATCGTCCTGTAAACGGCCATCATTTTTCTGACCGTTTCTTTCGGTTCTGGCCCCTCCCCCTTCCGACATCTTTCCTGAATGTAAATCTGAGATTCACGAGCTGGAAACTTTTTCCGAGCAGCACTTGAAGTTGTACCAGATTGTGCCGGGGCCGTAATGGATGTATTAAGGTTTACGATGTTGAGCATCGCGCTCATTATACGCCGCGTGTTACGATGTGATCTGTCAGGAGAGTTCGCCGCGGCAGGAGGAGACGTGCGGCGAGTGTTAATGTAAAGGATCCTAAATAATCTGGGTAACGAGAACTCCACCGCACGTAGCGCCCCCAACCCCTCCCCCACTGTCTCATACTTGACGTCCCCGCTGCTAGAAATTGGCCTCACTGGGAATTAAACATGGCTGCTGCTTCCAAACACAGCGCGGCAGAGGCGGGCGCAAGGGGGCCCTGCGGCAGCCATTAAAGATCCAGGCTCCGTATAGATGTCGGGGGATGCACCTCAACTAACGGGTCCGTAGACTGGGTGATGTGGTGGAAGGTGGGGCACTCCTCCGCTGACTTCAGGTTTCATTGCTTTACACTTCCGGTCAGATTTAAAGTTTTTTTTTTTGTTGAGATGAAGGGTTAATTCTTAAAAGGGGTAATTAGTGGTGGAACCATGAGAATGGGGCGATGGCGGTCCAGAAAAGTTCTGATAGACTTTGGGTTTCATTTTCTCATCGTTTCTTATTTCCTCGCCGTTCTCTGCTTGCTGTCTCTGAATGAAAATGATCTTGTTTATATTAAAAGCTACATTAAGAGATGGAAAACACGACTGACCTTTTGCTTCTCACGGCTGAGGGTTTGCTACATTATGTCAGTGTAAGCACTTGCCTATGAGCTAAACTCCGCAGCAGTGGGCTCAGAGGGTTCCCCGCACTGATACATTGTAACAAACTGCAGCTCTGTGCGCCAATTGGTTCCATCGGTCAGTACAGAGCTGTTCGGGTGCTGTGCCGCATTTTCTGCCCGTTTTTGTAGGGGTTATGAATAAGTTGCCATGCTCAGCTCTGGTATAAACGCGGTGTTAGTGCGGTGTCCGTCTGGCGGTCACATGGTCCAGCCGGTGACTCTTGCCAGTCTGACGTGCAGTCACTTTGAGTGGGTTTGAAGCCCCTCAGAGCTGTCATTCGTGACTGATAGTCTGCCTTGTTACGCACGGTCGGACGCCCCACCGCGGTTTTACCAGCCAATGACATGCGGCCAAGAATAAAGGGTCCTCGGGGAGGCTGTAATTCTGTCTTCTCTGTTATAACGGGAGGCAATTAACGTGACGACAGGCGGACAGGCGCCGCCGTGCTAATGCCGGTGCGCCGACGTTTTGCCGCAGTGATTCCTGACATGTCCCTTGTGCAAATCTTGATTGTGGGTTTGGATTTGGAACATTTGACTTAACCAGACGCCTCTCAGGACTCAGCTGCCATCTTGCCTCATGGTTGGTGCCCGGTTTGTGCCAATTGCTGCCAACTCCTTGACATATTGAGGCCATTGGTGCTGCGGGCTCCAGAGTACTCTGTCCAGGGCCCTGCTTCATTGTAGATTGTCAGCTCAGAGGACGCCTTTAGGTGAAGAGCAGAATAAATGTAATGTCTTATGCTCTAGTCACATCCAGAGCTGCGCTCATGATTCTGCTGTTCGCTGCATGGCATCCATCAGTCTTTGTTGCATAGTTGGCATCCTGTAATCCACTGCACGGTGGTACCTGGATTTTGGGAGTTTTCAAGGTGTGCCCATGGTTTCCTTATGTGCAGGGAGCGGCCGCCATCATTAATCCACCATGATTTGTCTTATCTGTTCCCAGGAATAGCATCGCTGCCTCCGCGGTCTGTGCCTTCAACCTCAGCGCCATCACTCAGGCCTTTAATGGCCCCTTCAGATACCAGGAGAATCCGCGCTCTGCCTGGCTGCCAACGCTCAACCCCATACCCAGCTTTCAGGTGAGCGCCGCGGGCGGAGCCTAGAGACTGCTTACCATGACGGCATTATAAATTCTGGGTCCAAAACAGACAGCATGTATCTAATCCTGTCTTGTGGTACTGCCTGCTGAGCGGTGTATCTAATCCTATCCTGTGTGATACTGCCTGCTGAGCTGTGTATCTAATCCTATCCTGTGTGATACTGCCTGCTGAGCTGTGTATCTAATCCTATCCTGTGTGATACTGTCTGCTGAGCTGTGTATCTAATCCTCTCCTGTGATACTGTCTGCTGAGCTGTGTATCTAATCCTATCCTGTGATACAGTCTGCTGAGCTGTGTATCTAATCCTGTCCTGTGTGATACTGTCTGATGAGTTGTGTATCTAATCCTATCCTGTGATACTGTCTGCTGAGCTGTGTATCTAATCCTATCCTGTGTGATACTGTCTGCTGAGCTGTGTATCTAATCCTATCCTGTGATACTGTCTGCTGAGCTGTGTATCTAATCCTATCCTGTGATACAGTCTGCTGAGCTGTGTATCTAATCCTATCCTGTGTGATACTGTCTGCTGAGCTGTGTATCTAATCCTATCCTGTGTGATACTGTCTGCTGAGCTGTGTATCTAATTCTATCCTGTGTGATACTGTCTGCTGAGCTGTGTATCTAATCCTATCCTGTGTGATACTGTCTGCTGAGCCGTGTATCTAATCCTGTCTTGTACGATACAGTCGTCTTAACGGTGTCTAATCCTATCCTGTGTGATACTGTCTGCTGAGCTGTGTATCTAATCCTGTCCTGTGTGATACTGTCTGCTGAGCTGTGTATCTAATCCCATCCTGTGTGATACTGTCTGCTGAGCTGTGTATCTAATCCTATCCTGTGTGATACTGTCTGCTGAGCTGTGTATCTAATCCTGTCCTGTGTGATACTGTCTGCTGAGCTGTGTATCTAATCCTATCCTGTGTGATACTGCCTGCTGAGCTGTGTATCTAATCCTATCCTGTGTGATACTGTCTGCTGAGCTGTGTATCTAATCCTATCCTGTGTGATACAGTCTGCTGAGCTGTGTATCTAATCCTATCCTGTGTGATACTGCTTGCTGAGCTGTGTATCTAAGCCGCTCATGTGTCTTGTTTTGCAGTGCGGTATTCTGAACGATGACAGTCCGAATGAGAACCTGACGGAGCGGAGCCTGCAGGACGCTCAGCGCCTCTTCCTGATGAATGACGTGGTGCAGCCGGTGTCCGTGGATCCGCTGGTGACGCAGGACAGCGTGCGCTTCTCCAAGTTGGTGGTGGATATTGTGCAGGGGAAGGACACCTTGTATCACGTCATGTATATAGGGACCGGTACGTGACCGCAGAGTCAGGACTGTAGCTGTCATTGCCATTCAAATGAAGTTTCAGAAAATGCTACACAAGGTCAATCAGATGAGTCGGGATCACTTCATATTACAGGCTGCTGTCTTGCTTCTGGGTCAGGAGTATTGCAGGTTACAGGCTGCAGCCTCATTTATGGGCAAGGATTACTGCAGATTACAGGCTGCTGTTAGTTTATAAATTGCAGTCAGATGTTTGAGCCAAGAATGCTTGGTATTTTAGGCCAGAGTCAGGAGTACTGCAGATTACAGGCTGCCGTCTCATTTATGGGTCAGGAGTACTGCAGATTACAGGCTGCCGTCTCATTTATGGGTCAGGAGTACTGCAGATTACAGGCTGCCGTCTCATTTATGGGTCAGGAGTACTGCAGATTACAGGCTGCTGTCTCATTTATGGGTCAGGAGTACTGCAGATTACAGGCTGCCGTCTCATTTATGGGTCAGGAGTACTGCAGATTACAGGCTGCTGTCTCATTTATGGGTCAGGAGTACTGCAGATTACAGGCTGCCATCTCATTTATGGGTCAGGAGTACTGCATATTACAGGCTGCCGTCTCATTTATGGGTCAGGAGTACTGCAGATTACAGGCTGCCGGCTCATTTATGGGTCAGGAGTACTGCAGATTACAGGCTGCTGTCTCATTTATAGGCCAGGAGTACTGCAGATTACAGGCTGCCGTCTCATTTATAGGTCAGGAGTACTGCAGATTACAGGCTGCCGTCTCATTTATAGGTCAGGAGTACTGCAGATTACAGGCTGCCATCTCATTTATGGGTCAGGAGTACTGCATATTACAGGCTGCAGTCTCATTTATAGGTCAGGAGTACTGCAGATTACAGGCTGCAGTCTCATTTATAGGTCAGGAGTACTGCAGATTACAGGCTGCCGTCTCATTTATAGGTCAGGAGTACTGCAGATTACAGGCTGCAGTCTTATTCATGGGTCAGGAGTACTGCAGATTACAGGCTGCAGTCTCATTTATAGGTCAGGAGTACTGCAGATTACAGGCTGCCGTCTCATTTATAGGTCAGGAGTACTGCAGATTACAGGCTGCAGTCTTATTCATGGGTCAGGAGTACTGCAGATTACAGGCTGCTGTCTCATTTATAGGTCAGGAGTACTGCAGATTACAGGCTGCCGTCTCATTTATGGGTCAGGTGTATTGCAGATTACAGGCTGCCGTCTCATTTGTGGTTGAGAGTTTCTATTGGCCCTTGAGTTTTCCCTTCACTTTTGCTCTGCAGAGCGCGGCACGATCCTCAAGGCTCTGTCCACGGCCAATCGCAGCCTGCGGAGCTGCTACCTGGAGGAGATGCACATCCTCCCGAGCGGCCAGCAGCAGCCCATCCTCAGCCTGCAGATCCTGCACAGCAACCGCTCTCTATTTGTGGGACTGAACAACGGCGTCCTGAAGGTTCCTCTGGAGCGCTGCACCATGTACAGGACCGAGGGGTAAGTGTGAACTGAGGGGGTGGGGGGGAATGAAAGTGTCATTTGTCTGATGGGGGTTGTTGTATCGGTGATTATATCTGCAGGCTGAATTTGAAGGAGGCCTCACTTGTGTTACCCTGTAGCCATTTCTGAAGGTTGGTGGCCCCTTGGGCTGGAGTGGCACACGTGGGCGCCAGGGATTATTGGGGGGGGGGGGGGGGGGTGAGGAAGCTCCAGAGTGTGGCTGCATTAGGAGGAGGTATGGCAGGCGGCGGGTCAGGGCCTTCCTGTGGCTGATGAGAAGCATTGTTATGAGGAGCACTGCTCAGGTTGCAGGAGGGTGCATTAGAGCCTTTCATCCGAGGTGACTAATGCTGTAATCTAGTGATGGGCGGGGGTCCGCAGCCTGGTTCATACTAGACTGGTCTCACACTGGGATGAGGCCATTCAGCACCAGTAAAGTATCGGTGTTCCCACTGTAATTGTCACTTTGCGGTGTGCGTTACCTCTGCTGATGAATCCTCCTTTGTCTGCTCACGTTCCATCGCCCTTTCTGCAGCAATCTAAAATCCATTTGTGGAGCAGGTTTGTGGTGGCCAGTGATTGTGCAGGAGCCGGAGACGCTGCAGGGATTTATCTGCCGCTGTACACAAAAAAACATCAGTGTTCGGTGTTAGACGGTCTGTGCCAGTGTGAGGAGCATCCTGTCTGA
The DNA here is from genome assembly GCF_014858855.1 of Bufo gargarizans. Taxonomy (NCBI): domain Eukaryota; kingdom Metazoa; phylum Chordata; class Amphibia; order Anura; family Bufonidae; genus Bufo; species Bufo gargarizans. The sequence goes on from NW_025334235.1 coordinate 97,088, forward strand.
TACCTGTACTGTCAGCTGGAGCTTCGCTGCCACCTGTACTGTCAGCTGGAGCTTCGCTGCCACCTGTACTGTCAGCTGGAGCTTCGCTGCCACCTGTACTGTCAGCTGGAGCTTCGCTGCCACCTGTACTGTCAGCTGGAGCTTCGCTGCCACCTGTACTGTCAGCTGGAGCTTCGCTGCCACCTGTACTGTCACCTGGAGCTTCGCTGCCACCTGTACTGTCAGCTGGAGCTTCGCTGCCACCTGTACTGTCAGCTGGAGCTTCGCTGCCACCTGTACTGTCAGCTGGAGCTTCGCTGCCACCTGTACTGTCAGCTGGAGCTTCGCTGCCACCTGTACTGTCAGCTGGAGCTTCGCTGCCACCTGTACTGTCAGCTGGAGCTTCGCTGCCACCTGTACTGTCAGCTGGAGCTTCGCTGCCACCTGTACTGTCAGCTGGAGCTTCGCTGCCACCTGTACTGTCAGTGTTGTCCCGATGACCCTAGTTACTCCCTCTCTCTGGCATTACCACCCCATCCTCTCAGGTGTTGGGGGTCATGGCTAGTGATGGGTTGTAGTCTGGTCTTCACGCCCTGTACTTTTGGGGTGCACATTATATCCCACCTTTACTGTTACTTGGATGCACCCCACTTTTTAGGTCTTGGGGGACTCCCTAAGGCAGCGCCTCCTGTGTACTGATTTCAGGTCTCTTAGTATAAGGGCTGGAAGACCCCAGTGGTCTATCTGCTGACGGTGCCTCAATAGTTAGGTGGTTTTGCAGGGTTCTTCCCCAGGAGGGGGCGACACGGCAGATAGCCGGACCCCCTCTTTTCCCTCCAGGTTGTCTTCTGTTTTCTGGCCTTTACTGTTTTGTGATTGGTCTATCCCTCGTATAATCACAAGACCCCCTCCCCAGTACAAGGACAAAGCAGCAGGAATTTCCCACCCAGTCACTCGGCGGACATGAATGGGAATCGGCTCGGTCTGCACCGCGACCCCCAGAATCCCCCATTGATTGTGCAGCCTCTTTAGTCAGAGCCGGGTTCTTATCTCGGTAATGTGTGCGCTCTCACGCTGCCCTCCTGGCACTGAGGCCCCTGTTTACTGGAGCATTGTGCTCGCCCTGATTGAGAGCTCGCCCTGCAGAGCGGAGTTTGTCGCCTTACACCCCCCTCCATGGTTACACAACTTTCCACACATTTAAAGGTCACCCCAGAAATGTACACCAAGGACAGAAGTCACTTCCCAGCGGCTGTGACTGCGTCCCCGTTATTGTCTGTGACTGGGGTCAGGTTGTCAGATTCCGTCTCATTTTGCGGTGTCGTGTCTGTGTTGCCCACAGATTCTGTTGTGGCGGAGCTCCGGTTCTATGGCCGGTGGTCCCTTTTACCGTTTTGTTCGTCTGCTCCTGGTGATGCCATAGAACTAAGCTGTTACTGAGACAGTGGACCGGATCCTCTCCTGTGTAACCGCTATGATTTTTCCGTAGAGGAACATTACCAGATGGGGCAGACGCGGGGCTGTCAGGGAGACAATAGACGGCTCACAGCTCGGCAGGCGCGCGCGCAGCAGATGAAGGGAGCGTTTTCCTTAAATTATCATTTATTGCATCTGAGCGGCTGGAATCCATTCATGGGAAACCAGGATGCCGCGAAACGTGAATCCGAGGCGCGGGAGGATCGATGGTTATATCTGCTTTGAGCTATCGGAGTGTTACTTATAGAGGTCACAGCAGTGCCCTGCACGTAATACTACTACCACCATCATCCTACAGCCTAACAAGACTAGTCTGCACTTACTGCTACTCCCTTTATCATCCTACAGCCTCATACAATACCCTGCACTTGCTACTAGTACCCCCATCATCCTACAGCCTCACATAAGTACACTGCAGTTACTACTACTACCCCCACTATCTTCTAACAGCCACACATGACCACTCTGCACTAACTACTACTACCCCTTTATCATCCTACTGCCTCACGTCACTACTTTGCTCTTACTATCACTACCTCCACTATCATCCTACAGTCTCGCAAGACTACTCTTCACTCACTACTACTACTACACCCACTATCTTCCTTCAGAATCATAAGACTATGCTTTACTTACTACTACTAACCTCTCTATCATCCTGCGGCCTCACAGAAATCTCTACTTCTACTACTCCACCACCATCCTGTTGTCATATCACTACCCTTCACTTGCTACTACTACCCCTATCATAAGGGGTGTTTTGTCTGGCTCGGGATTAACCCTTGTGTCAGTGTCCATGGCCTATCTGCCTGTGACCCCAATGATTATCACTGGAGTAATGAATGGCAGACTGTTAACCCCCTGTGTCCCGCTGCGTCCTGATGCCAGTCATGCCTATCCCGTCTGACACTGGTTCATGGATCCCCGGCCAGTCATGTGACTCCGCACAATGGACGCCACTGAATCGTCTCCTTTGGTCTGTGACACAATCGCCACCAAACTGGAGACCTGAGGGATAGCCGACACTAGAACGTCCCTGTCACTGTGCGGGTGGCGTCGCTGAGCTGGACCGGCGCCAGGACCAGTGTATGATGAAAAGCTCGGCAGCTTTCTAATAGACTTTGTGTTGAGGCCTAAAACCTATGCAAGCACAATACTTGTCACAGCTGAGGGTTCGTTACAATGTAACCAGTGTATAGACACTTCTCTGTGAGCACAATCTCTCTCCTATCCTGATAGTTTGTTACAGTGTTTCAGTCTGCGGCCCAGTTTCCAGGAAAAAAAAGTATTAGATCAGAACAGGTTTTCAGCTTCTGGATGTATACGACAGTGTTCTCGCTCACTGACAGCAAGCGGAGATCTTGGAAATAGTGAAGAATATAAACACAAAGGGAGTGATTTACGAATACCTGCTTTTTACGCCCCGTGGGCCAGTCCTTGCGCCACTCTAGTCCCAGGCTGGAGTAGTTTTTCGCCAACATTTACGCCTCTTTGCAGGTGTAAATGTTGGTGAATTTGCTGGGGCAGCAGTCCGCAGCCCCCGACACGACCACATCCCGCCCTACTGCCGAGCATGGGGTAAAACCGGCTGTGCGACAAAATATTGTCACACAGGCGGTAAAATAGTCACCAGTCCCTTAATGAGTGATCCCCCAAAATCTGAAAGTTGTAGAAGTTTTGACAGTGACATGAAGGTGCTAATTCTTGTACTCTAGTCACACCCAGAGCTGCATAATTAAAGAACCAGCCACCCAGGAGTAATGTGTGGCCCATAGAGTGGGAGCCCCAGCACCGTGGCCCTATCCCTCCTTCCCCAGCCCCCCTCTCTTTGGATAGCTAGCGGTCAGTGCAGGGGCGTAGCTAAAGGATCATGGGCCCTGGTGCAAGAGTTCAGCTTCGGTGCTTTATGGCCAGGGGCAGGGAAGCACATCGCCCCCGTGCTGCCTAAGGCAAACATTGAAATGGCGCCCTCCTGTCCAAATTCTTGACATTACCCCTTTTCCTCCAGCCAGAGGTGTAACTTGACCAGCATGCACCTTCTATAATACTGTGTCGTCTTATGTGGCACAAGGGTCTTTGGGCCCCTCAGGCTCCTGGGCCCGGTAGCAACTGCTACCTCTGCAGCCCCTATAGCTACGCCCCTGGGTCAGTGAATGTCAGGAGCAGAGGAGAGATGGATCTGCCTGGCTGCTCCGCGTGGCTCCTGTGCCAGGAAGAGCGAAGTGTGTCCTGCCATCTGCAGACGGGCAGAAGCTTCCAGGAGGGAAGTTACCCGAGAGACGCCTCCAGTTTAGCTTTTGCCTCCAAGGGTTGATTTCCAATTGAGATGTTTCTGAACAGAGATGTTATCTGTGTGTACAGGGCCGGGCCGGCCAGGAGGGGCAAGTGGGGGCCAGGAGGAGCAAACGGGGGCCAGGAGGGGCAAGCGGGGGCCAGGAGGAGCAAACGGGGGCCAGGAGGGGCAAGCGGGGGCCAGGAGGAGCAAACGGGGGCCAGGAGGAGCAAACGGGGGCCAGGAGGAGCAAACGGGGGCCAGGAGGAGCAAACGGGGGCCAGGAGGGGCAAGCGGGGGTCAGTAGGGCAGCCAAACCCTGCAGTGCACAGTGCCAGCCTAACTCCCTCCCAGTGACGGAGGAAAGACGGCAGTGAGAATCCGCACGCAGCAAACCCTCTTATAACGCTCCAGCGCTGATATAACCTCCAGACATTACATCACATGTGACTGATATCAGCCGCTCCTCTTATAACGCTCCAGCACTGATATAACCTCCAGACATTACATCACATGTGACTGATATCAGCCGCTCCTCTTATAACGCTCCAGTGCTGATATAACCTCCAGAGACATTACATCCTATGTGACTGATATCAGCTGCTCCTCTTATAACGCTCCAGCACTGATATAACCTCCAGACATTACATCACATGTGACTGATATCAGCCGCTCCTCTTATAACGCTCCAGTGCTGATATAACCTCCAGAGACATTACATCACATGTGACTGATATCAGCCGCTCCTCTTATAACGCTCCAGCGCTGATATAACCTCCAGAGACATTACATCACATGTGACTGATATCAGCCGCTCCTCTTATAACGCTCCAGTACTGATATAACCTCCAGAGACATTACATCCTATGTGACTGATATCAGCCGCTCCTCTTATAACGCTCCAGCACTGATATAACCTCCAGACATTACATCACATGTGACTGATATCAGCCGCTCCTCTTATAACGCTCCAGTACTGATATAACCTCCAGACATTACATCACATGTAACTGATATCAGCCGCTCCTCTTATAACGCTCCAGCACTGATATAACCTCCAGACATTACATCACATGTGACTGATATCAGCCGCTCCTCTTATAACGCTCCAGTGCTGATATAACCTCCAGAGACATTACATCACATGTGACTGATATCAGCCGCTCCTCTTATAACGCTCCAGTGCTGATATAACCTCCAGAGACATTACATCACATGTGACTGATATCAGCCGCTCCTCTTATAACGCTCCAGTACTGATATAACCTCCAGAGACATTACATCACATGTGACTGATATCAGCCGCTCCTCTTATAATGCTCCAGCGCTGATATAACCTCCAGAGACATTACATCACATGTGACTGATATCAGCCGCTCCTCTTATAACGCTCCAGCACTGATATAACCTCCAGACATTACATCACATGTGACTGATATCAGCCGCTCCTCTTATAACGCTCCAGCACTGATATAACCTCCAGACATTACATCACATGTGACTGATATCAGCCGCTCCTCTTATAACGCTCCAGCACTGATATAACCTCCAGACATTACATCACATGTGACTGATATCAGCCGCTCCTCTTATAACGCTCCAGTGCTGATATAACCTCCAGAGACATTACATCCTATGTGACTGATATCAGCTGCTCCTCTTATAACGCTCCAGCACTGATATAACCTCCAGACATTACATCACATGTGACTGATATCAGCCGCTCCTCTTATAACGCTCCAGTGCTGATATAACCTCCAGAGACATTACATCACATGTGACTGATATCAGCCGCTCCTCTTATAACGCTCCAGCGCTGATATAACCTCCAGAGACATTACATCACATGTGACTGATATCAGCCGCTCCTCTTATAACGCTCCAGCACTGATATAACCTCCAGACATTACATCACATGTGACTGATATCAGCCGCTCCTCTTATAACGCTCCAGTACTGATATAACCTCCAGACATTACATCACATGTAACTGATATCAGCCGCTCCTCTTATAACGCTCCAGCACTGATATAACCTCCAGACATTACATCACATGTGACTGATATCAGCCGCTCCTCTTATAACGCTCCAGTGCTGATATAACCTCCAGAGACATTACATCACATGTGACTGATATCAGCCGCTCCTCTTATAACGCTCCAGTGCTGATATAACCTCCAGAGACATTACATCACATGTGACTGATATCAGCCGCTCCTCTTATAACGCTCCAGTACTGATATAACCTCCAGAGACATTACATCACATGTGACTGATATCAGCCGCTCCTCTTATAATGCTCCAGCGCTGATATAACCTCCAGAGACATTACATCACATGTGACTGATATCAGCCGCTCCTCTTATAACGCTCCAGCACTGATATAACCTCCAGACATTACATCACATGTGACTGATATCAGCCGCTCCTCTTATAACGCTCCAGTACTGATATAACCTCCAGACATTACATCAAATGTGACTGATATCAGCCGCTCCTCTTATAACGCTCCAGCACTGATATAACCTCCAGACATTACATCACATGTGACTGATATCAGCCGCTCCTCTTATAACGCTCCAGTGCTGATATAACCTCCAGAGACATTACATCACATGTGACTGATATCAGCCGCTCCTCTTATAACGCTCCAGTGCTGATATAACCTCCAGAGACATTACATCACGTGTGACTGATATCAGACGCTTCTCTTATAACGCTCCAGCGCTGATATAACCTCCAGAGACATTACATCCTATGTGACTGATATCAGCCGCTCCTCTTATAACGCTCCAGCACTGATATAACCTCCAGACATTACATCATATGTGACTGATATCAGCCGCTCCTCTTATAACGCTCCAGTGCTGATATAACCTCCAGAGACATTACATCACATGTGACTGATATCAGCCGCTCCTCTTATAACGCTCCAGCACTGATATAACCTCCAGACATTACATCACATGTCACTGATATCAGCCGCTCCTCTTATAACGCTCCAGCACTGATATAACCTCCAGACATTACATCACATGTGACTGATATCAGCTGCTCCTCTTATAACGCTCCAGCGCTGATATAACCTCCAGAGACATTACATCATGTGACTGATATCAGCCGCTCCTCTTATAACGCTCCAGCGCTGTTATAACCTCCAGAGACATTACATCACATGTGACTGATATCAGCGGCTCCTCTTATAACGCTCCTGCGCTGATATAACCTCCAGACATTACATCCTATGTGACTGATATCAGCCGCTCCTCTTATAACGCTCCAGCACTGATATAACCTCCAGACATTACATCACATGTGACTGATATCAGCCGCTCCTCTTATAACGCTCCAGCGCTGATTATAACCTCCAGACATTACATCACATGTGACTGATATCAGCGCTCCTCTTATAACGCTCCAGCGCTGATATAACCTCCAGAGACATTACATCATATGTGACTGATATCAGCCGCTCCTCTTATAACGCTCCAGCGCTGATATAACCTCCAGAGACATTACATCACATGTGACTGATATCAGCCGCTCCTCTTATAACGCTCCAGCACTGATATAACCTCCAGAGACATTACATCATATGTGACTGATATCAGCCGCTCCTCTTATAACGCTCCAGCACTGATATAACCTCCAGAGACATTACATCCTATGTGACTGATATCAGCCGCTCCTCTTATAACGCTCCAGCGCTGATATAACCTCCAGAGACATTACATCACATGTGACTGATATCAGCCGCTCCTCTTATAACGCTCCAGCGCTGATATAACCTCCAGACATTACATCCTATGTGACTGATATCAGCCGCTCCTCTTATAACGCTCCAGCACTGATATAACCTCCAGACATTACATCACATGTGACTGATATCAGCCGCTCCTCTTATAACTGCTCCAGCACTGATATAACCTCCGGAGACATTACATCCTATGTGACTGATATCAGCCGCTCCTCTTATAACGCTCCAGCACCTGATATAACCTCCAGAGACATTACATCACATGTGACTGATATCAGCCGCTCCTCTTATAACGCTCCAGTACTGATATAACCTCCAGACATTACATCACATGTGACTGATATCAGCCGCTCCTCTTATAACGCTCCAGCACTGATATAACCTCCAGAGACATTACATCACATGTGACTGATATCAGCCGCTCCTCTTATAACGCTCCAGTGCTGATATAACCTCCAGAGACATTACATCACATGTGACTGATATCAGCCGCTCCTCTTATAACGCTCCAGTGCTGATATAACCTCCAGAGACATTACATCACGTGTGACTGATATCAGACGCTTCTCTTATAACGCTCCAGCGCTGATATAACCTCCAGAGACATTACATCCTATGTGACTGATATCAGCCGCTCCTCTTATAACGCTCCAGCACTGATATAACCTCCAGACATTACATCACATGTCACTGATATCAGCCGCTCCTCTTATAACGCTCCAGCACTGATATAACCTCCAGACATTACATCACATGTGACTGATATCAGCTGCTCCTCTTAGAACGCTCCAGCGCTGATATAACCTCCAGAGACATTACATCATGTGACTGATATCAGCCGCTCCTCTTATAACGCTCCAGCGCTGTTATAACCTCCAGAGACATTACATCACATGTGACTGATATCAGCGGCTCCTCTTATAACGCTCCTGCGCTGATATAACCTCCAGACATTACATCCTATGTGACTGATATCAGCCGCTCCTCTTATAACGCTCCAGCACTGATATAACCTCCAGACATTACATCACATGTGACTGATATCAGCGGCTCCTCTTATAACGCTCCAGCGCTGTTATAACCTCCAGACATTACATCACATGTGACTGATATCAGCGGCTCCTCTTATAACGCTCCAGCGCTGATATAACCTCCAGAGACATTACATCATATGTGACTGATATCAGCCGCTCCTCTTATAACGCTCCAGCGCTGTTATAACCTCCAGAGACATTACATCACATGTGACTGATATCAGCGGCTCCTCTTATAACGCTCCAGCACTGATATAACCTCCAGAGACATTACATCATGTGACTGATATCAGCCGCTCCTCTTATAACGCTCCAGCGCTGTTATAACCTCCAGAGACATTACATCACATGTGACTGATATCAGCGGCTCCTCTTATAACGCTCCAGCGCTGATATAACCTCCAGACATTACATCCTATGTGACTGATATCAGTCGCTCCTCTTATAACGCTCCAGCACTGATATAACCTCCAGACATTACATCACATGTGACTGATATCAGCCGCTCCTCTTATAATGCTCCAGCACTGATATAACCTCCGGAGACATTACATCCTATGTGACTGATATCAGCCGCTCCTCTTATAACGCTCCAGCACCGATATAACCTCCAGAGACATTACATCACATGTGACTGATATCAGCCGCTCCTCTTATAACGCTCCAGTACTGATATAACCTCCAGAGACATTACATCACATGTGACTGATATCAGCGGCTCCTCTTATAACGCTCCAGCACTGATATAACCTCCAGACATTACATCCTATGTGACTGATATCAGCCGCTCCTCTTATAACGCTCCAGCACTGATATAACCTCCAGACATTACATCACATGTGACTGATATCAGCGGCTCCTCTTATAACGCTCCAGCGCTGTTATAACCTCCAGACATTACATCACATGTGACTGATATCAGCGGCTCCTCTTATAACGCTCCAGCACTGATATAACCTCCAGAGACATTACATCATGTGACTGATATCAGCCGCTCCTCTTATAACGCTCCAGCGCTGTTATAACCTCCAGAGACATTACATCACATGTGACTGATATCAGCGGCTCCTCTTATAACGCTCCAGCGCTGATATAACCTCCAGACATTACATCCTATGTGACTGATATCAGTCGCTCCTCTTATAACGCTCCAGCACTGATATAACCTCCAGACATTACATCACATGTGACTGATATCAGCCGCTCCTCTTATAATGCTCCAGCACTGATATAACCTCCGGAGACATTACATCCTATGTGACTGATATCAGCCGCTCCTCTTATAACGCTCCAGCACCGATATAACCTCCAGAGACATTACATCACATGTGACTGATATCAGCCGCTCCTCTTATAACGCTCCAGTACTGATATAACCTCCAGAGACATTACATCACATGTGACTGATATCAGCGGCTCCTCTTATAACGCTCCAGCACTGATATAACCTCCAGACATTACATCCTATGTGACTGATATCAGCCGCTCCTCTTATAACGCTCCAGCACTGATATAACCTCCAGACATTACATCACATGTGACTGATATCAGCGGCTCCTCTTATAACGCTCCAGCGCTGATATTACCAGCAGGGTGAGTAATATGCAGGAAGTTGAGTGTTAATGACAATGATATCACTGATGAGACTGGGCGCTGTGATGCCCGCTGTACCCGCAGACGCTAGTATCAGGAGTAAGGGCAGCTCTGTATGTTGGGCATTACATGTCCCTCATCTGCTCATTATTGCTGGGCACAATAACTCCCATCATCCGCTCGGCTGCTCTGTGGTGCTGGTAGAGGCAGATATCAAGATTTATCAGAAGTTTTCAGTTTTTTTGCATTTGTAAATATGTAAATTTTCTCTATAAATCTGCCGATTCTGCGGCTGCTCAGCGAGCGCACAAATCACCGCAGTAAAGAATCGTCCCAGACTATGGTGGAGGATGGGGGTATTAGAAGATCCTTCCCTGCAGATATTCACTGAATGGGATGATGGGGGTCATTGTGTCCCTTGTAGATGTGCTGATTTGTAGCTCTCTGTCCGGGCTGATGCCGCTGCTCTCCGGCTGCCGCCGCTGACCTTGCTCTCTGCATTGTCTTTATATTTCCATGTCTTGTGCTTGTAAATGTTTAACGGCGGATATAAAGCGGCCGTCCCCCCTGTTTTATGATATTTTGGCGCTCCCCTCCTTGGCCGGTCCTGGCGCTTGTCCCCGAGCAGCGGGGAGAGGACGCTGCTGATTTATTGGCGCAGTTTTGAGTCGAGCGCTCGTCGTCTCTGGATGTTTTCACTCGTGTCATTAAAGTGATAAAATGGCCTCTTATAGGAGAAGCTCTTCACATCAGTCCATCAACCTGCGCAGGGGGGGGGGGGGGGCGGTGAAGTTGGCAGCAGGCGGCGATGCTCCGATGGAGAGTGACTACATTCTGCTTTATTGTGCCCGCTTGGTCTGTGCTGTGTATTAGCGAGAGGATTAACCCATTACTGCCATATGGAACCCGGTAGGAAAAAGCATCATGGGTACCGTAGAGGCAGACCATGCAGCTGTTGTGGGGTCCTAGTAGACGCAAAGAGGAAGATGAGGCGCTTCTGGGTGACAAGTGACAGGCACACTGGCCTCAGTTACTGCGCGGGAGCAAGGGAACTGCGCACAGTGGCTGCGCGGGAGCAAGGGAACTGCGCACAGTGGCTGCGCGGGAGCAAGGGAACTGCGCACAGTGGCTGCGCGGGAGCAAAGGAACTGCGCACAGTGGCTGCGCGGGAGCAAGGGAACTGCGCACAGTGGCTGCGCGGGAGCAAGGGAACTGCGCACAGTGGCTGCGCGGGAGCAAGGGAACTGCGCACAGTGACAGGAGAGAATGTTTTATTTTGTGTGCCAGGTGCACATGTATCTGGATTTTTCTGTACAGTTGGGAGTGGAAGGGGTTAATTCCTGTCATTTGCTTCCGTGTGTCATCTGGATGTGTTTTTTTTTATTTTTTTGGTTCTTTTGCATTTTTTCTTGCAGTTTTTTGGCAGGGTGGGGGTCCTGGGTGCTGTAATAAGTGGTGGGTGCAGTACGGCGGCAATGTGATCGGCCGTGGCATCTGCTGCTTGACACCTCTCGAGTCTCCACTGTGTTATTACGCCTCCTGATGACTGAGAGGCGAAAATCCATTTCTCGTCCTGTAAGACCTCGCTGTCCCAGATAACGATCCGTGTCAAGTGGTGGAATTCTGATTAATGAGATTCTTCCAGTGCCTGACATGGGTGAGAAGGCTGGGGCACCGGCCTGGGCGCAGGGAATGGGCACTCGGGTGTTATTATGTATCCAGCCTTACAAGGAGCAGGCATTAAGTGCCTCCGCAGCATCGCTCCGCGTCTTCACTTCTAGAAATTAGTCCTGATTTCTAGAAGCAATTTTCTTCCTGTAGAGTTAAATGAGATCAAAATAATGCAAAATACTCCAGTCACATCCAAAGATGTTTCATTGCTTCTGGTGCATTGTCTATAGCGATCATGTTGTATTATGGGCCATTAGTGTATATGATTGCAGTGCATTATAGTTGTGTATGTGCCAGACAGGCTGATTCCCGGTGTCAGTCAGCAGAATCTTGATTGCTGCTCTGAAGACATTCAGATGACCTAGTGCACGGTTTGCTCTTGGCTGTATGCCCCTTGTGGGTGGCTCTGCTGCACTGTATGTTGCTGTGTGCCATGTACACATAAGCCCCAGACATTGTGTGAACTCCAGGCCGTACTCCCTGGCACATCATGTAGTATCATTTACCCATCATTGGAGCTGAATGCCATTGGCAGCGGTGCAGGGGCTGGAGCCGTCCTGGCAGGAACCCACAATGTTAGGATTTTGTTTCCACGGAGAAATCTGCCGGGGAGCGTGTATTAGTCTGACCACAAATTGCAGCCTGGATACCCCATTCCTGCGCCCGTCCTCAGCCTGGTAATAACTGTGGCCTGAGCGTGACCCCGAATCTCTGCACAACCGGTCACATTGTGGCGCAGTCTGATCCCCCTGCTCTATAACACGCTGCCTGCAGATTACATGGTGACAGGTTCTCTGTATATATAATCTGCTCAGCTCCTCCTGCTCTATAACACGCTGCCTGCAGATTACACAGTGTCAGGTTCTCTCTATATATAATCTGCTCAGCTCCTCCTGCTCTATAACACGCTGCCTGCAGATTACACGGTGACAGGTTCTCTGTATATATAACCTGCTCAGCTTCTCCTGCTCTATAACACACTGCCTGCAGATTACACGGTGACAGGTTCTCTGTATATATAATCTGCTCAGCTCCTCCTGCTCTATAACACGCTGCCTGCAGATTACATGGTGACAGGTTCTCTGTATATATAACCTGCTCAGCTCCTCCTGCTCTATAACACGCTGCCTGCAGATTACATGGTGACAGGTTCTCTGTATATATAATCTGCTCAGCTCCTCTTGCTCTATAACACGCTGCCTGCAGATTACACAGTGACAGGTTCTCTCTGTATATATAATCTGCTCAGCTCCTCCTGCTCTATAACACGCTGCCTGCAGATTACACGGTGACAGGTTCTCTGTATATATAATCTGCTCAGCTCCTCCTGCTCTATAACACATTGCCTGCAGATTACATGGTGACAGGTTCTCTGTATATATAATCTGCTCAGCTCCTCCTGCTCTATAACACACTGCCTGCAGATTACACGGTGACAGGTTCTCTGTATATATAATCTGCTCCGCTCCTCCTGCTCTATAACACGCTGCCTGCAGATTACATGGTGACAGGTTCTCTGTATATATAACCTGCTCAGCTCCTCCTGCTCTATAACACGCTGCCTGCAGATTACATGGTGACAGGTTCTCTGTATATATAATCTGCTCAGCTCCTCCTGCTCTATAACACGCTGCCTGCAGATTACACGGTGACAGGTTCTCTGTATATATAATCTGCTCAGCTCCTCCTGCTCTATAACACACTGCCTGCAGATTACATGGTGACAGGTTCTCTGTATATATAATCTGCTCAGCTCCTCCTGCTCTATAACACGCTGCCTGCAGATTACATGGTGACAGGTTCTCTGTATATATAATCTGCTCAGCTCCTCCTGCTCTATAACACGCTGCCTGCAGATTACATGGTGACAGGTTCTCTGTATATATAATCTGCTCAGCTCCTCCTGCTCTATAACACGCTGCCTGCAGATTACATGGTGACAGGTTCTCTGTATATATAATCTGCTCAGCTCCTCCTGCTCTATAACACGCTGCCTGCAGATTACATGGCGACAGGTTCTCTGTATATATAATCTGCTCAGCTCCTCCTGCTCTATAACACGCTGCCCGCAAAATACATGGTGACAGGTTCTCTGTATATATAACCTGCTCAGCTCCTCCTGCTCTATAACACACTGCCTGCAGATTACACGGTGACAGGTTCTCTGTATATATAATCTGCTCAGCTCCTCCTGCTCTATAACACGCTGCCTGCAGATTACACGGTGACAGGTTCTCTGTATATATAATCTGCTCAGCTCCTCCTGCTCTATAACACGCTGCCTGCAGATTACATGGTGACAGGTTCTCTGTATATATAATCTGCTCAGCTCCTCCTGCTCTATAACACGCTGCCTGCAGATTACATGGTGACAGGTTCTCTGTATATATAATCTGCTCAGCTCCTCCTGCTCTATAACACACTGCCTGCAGATTACATGGTGACAGGTTCTCTTTATATATAATCTGCTCAGCTCCTCCTGCTCTATAACACGCTGCCTGCAGATTACATGGTGACAGGTTCTCTTTATATATAATCTGCTCAGCTCCTCCTGCTCTATAACACACTGCCTGCAGATTACACGGTGACAGGTTCTCTGTATATATAATCTGCTCAGCTCCTCCTGCTCTATAACACACTGCCCGCAAAATACATGGTGACAGGTTCTCTGTATATACAATCTGCTCAGCTCCTCCTGCTCTATAACACGCTGCCTGCAGATTACACGGTGACAGGTTCTCTGTATATATAATCTGCTCAGCTCCTCCTGCTCTATAACACGCTGCCTGCAGATTACATGGTGACAGGTTCTCTTTATATATAATCTGCTCAGCTCCTCCTGCTCTATAACACACTGCCTGCAGATTACACGGTGACAGGTTCTCTGTATATATAATCTGCTCAGCTCCTCCTGCTCTATAACACACTGCCCGCAAAATACATGGTGACAGGTTCTCTGTATATACAATCTGCTCAGCTCCTCCTGCTCTATAACACGCTGTCTGCAGATTACACGGTGACAGGTTCTCTCTGTATATATAATCTGCTCAGCTCCTCCTGCTCTATAACACGCTGCCTGCAGATTACATGGTGACAGGTTCTCTGTATATATAATCTGCTCAGCTCCTCCTGCTCTATAACACACTGCCTGCAGATTACACGGTGACAGGTTCTCTGTATATATAATCTGCTCAGCTCCTCCTGCTCTATAACACACTGCCTGCAGATTACATGGTGACAGGTTCTCTGTATATATAATCTGCTCAGCTCCTCCTGCTCTATAACACTCTGCCTGCAGATTACATGGTGACAGGTTCTCTGTATATATAATCTGCTCAGCTCCTCCTGCTCTATAACACGCTGCCTGCAGATTACACGGTGACAGGTTCTCTGTATATATAATCTGCTCAGCTCCTCCTGCTCTATAACACGCTGCCTGCAGATTACACGGTGACAGGTTCTCTGTATATATAATCTGCTCAGCTCCTCCTGCTCTATAACACTCTGCCTGCAGATTACACGGTGACAGGTTCTCTGTATATATAATCTGCTCAGCTCCTCCTGCTCTATAACACGCTGCCCGCAAAATACATGGTGACAGGTTCTCTGTATATATAATCTGCTCAGCTCCTCTTGCTCTATAACACGCTGCCTGCAGATTACATGGTGACAGGTTCTCTGTATATATAATCTGCTCAGCTCCTCCTGCTCTATAACACACTGTCTGCAGATTACACGGTGACAGGTTCTCTGTATATATATAATCTGCTCAGCTCCTCCTGCTCTATAACACGCTGCCTGCAGATTACACGGTGACAGGTTCTCTGTATATATAATCTGCTCAGCTCCTCCTGCTCTATAACACGCTGCCTGCAGATTACACGGTGACAGGTTCTCTGTATATATAATCTGCTCAGCTCCTCCTGCTCTATAACACACTGTCTGCAGATTACACGGTGACAGGTTCTCTCTGTATATATAATCTGCTCAGCTCCTCCTGCTCTATAACACGCTGCCTGCAGATTACACGGTGACAGGTTCTCTGTATATATAATCTGCTCAGCTCCTCCTGCTCTATAACACGCTGCCTGCAGATTACACGGTGACAGGTTCTCTGTATATATAATCTGCTCAGCTCCTCCTGCTCTATAACACGCTGCCTGCAGATTACATGGTGACAGGTTCTCTGTATATATATAATCTGCTCAGCTCCTCCTGCTCTATAACACGCTGTCTGCAGATTACACGGTGACAGGTTCTCTCTGTATATATAATCTGCTCAGCTCCTCCTGCTCTATAACACGCTGCCTGCAGATTACATGGTGACAGGTTCTCTGTATATATATAATCTGCTCAGCTCCTCCTGCTCTATAACACGCTGTCTGCAGATTACACGGTGACAGGTTCTCTCTGTATATATAATCTGCTCAGCTCCTCCTGCTCTATAACACACTGCCTGCAGATTACATGGTGACAGGTTCTCTGTGTATATAATCTGCTCAGCTCCTCCTGCTCTATAACACGCTGCCTGCAGATTACACGGTGACAGGTTCTCTGTATATATAATCTGCTCAGCTCCTCCTGCTCTATAACACACTGCCTGCAGATTACACGGTGACAGGTTCTCTGTATATATAATCTGCTCAGCTCCTCCTGCTCTATAACACGCTGTCTGCAGATTACACGGTGACAGGTTCTCTCTGTATATATAATCTGCTCAGCTCCTCCTGCTCTATAACACGCTGCCTGCAGATTACATGGTGACAGGTTCTCTGTATATATAATCTGCTCAGCTCCTCCTGCTCTATAACACACTGCCTGCAGATTACACGGTGACAGGTTCTCTGTATATATAATCTGCTCAGCTCCTCTTGCTCTATAACACGCTGCCTGCAGATTACACGGTGACAGGTTCTCTGTATATATAATCTGCTCAGCTCCTCCTGCTCTATAACACGCTGCCTGCAGATTACACGGTGACAGGTTCTCTGTATATATAATCTGCTCAGCTCCTCCTGCTCTATAACACACTGCCTGCAGATTACATGGTGACAGGTTCTCTGTATATATAATCTGCTCAGCTCCTCCTGCTCTATAACACGCTGCCTGCAGATTACACGGTGACAGGTTCTCTTTATATATAATCTGCTCAGCTCCTCCTGCTCTATAACACGCTGCCTGCAGATTACATGGTGACAGGTTCTCTTTATATATAATCTGCTCAGCTCCTCCTGCTCTATAACACTCTGCCTGCAGATTACATGGTGACAGGTTCTCTGTATATATATAATCTGCTCAGCTCCTCCTGCTCTATAACACGCTGCCTGCAGATTACATGGTGACAGGTTCTCTGTATATATAATCTGCTCAGCTCCTCCTGCTCTATAACACGCTGCCTGCAGATTACACGGTGACAGGTTCTCTGTATATATAATCTGCTCAGCTCCTCCTGCTCTATAACACGCTGCCTGCAGATTACATGGTGACAGGTTCTCTGTATATATAATCTGCTCAGCTCCTCCTGCTCTATAACACACTGCCTGCAGATTACATGGTGACAGGTTCTCTGTATATATAATCTGCTCAGCTCCTCCTGCTCTATAACACGCTGCCTGCAGATTACACGGTGACAGGTTCTCTGTATATATAATCTGCTCAGCTCCTCCTGCTCTATAACACACTGCCTGCAGATTACACGGTGACAGGTTCTCTGTATATATAATCTGCTCAGCTCCTCCTGCTCTATAACACGCTGCCTGCAGATTACACGGTGACAGGTTCTCTGTATATATATAATCTGCTCAGCTCCTCCTGCTCTATAACACGCTGCCTGCAGATTACACGGTGACAGGTTTTTATTTTCGGAGCTACTCTCCCAGTTAGGTGAGGAGGGCGGTGCAGCAGGGTCCCCGTGACCCGTCGTCCTCTGGCCCTGGTCAGATACCCGGCGATATTTGGCGGAGAATCCACTTGTTTTTACAATACTTTTCCTGTCCTCCTCGCTGTTGCGCAGCTTTCGTAGATGCTCGGCCTCTTGCGTTCCTGTGTGTCAGTATAGCTGGAGGTTCTCCTGTAATTGGTGTGCTCCTCTCCCCAAGGACTGCGACTCTCATCATTGCAGTAATTGCAGTCTACAGGTCGCCGTCTGCTCCGATTCCTTCTTCAAAGCCGCGTAGACCCCACTCAGCGCAGGTCTTCTTCTGTCTGCTCCGTTATGCAATGTGGTCGCCACCTAAAATGGTAAATGTGTGGAGGCTCCACTGACCTGAGCAGACGGCTGGGAGCGTACGGTGATGGCGACAACCACAGGAGTCTGTCTGATCAGGGGGTTGTCGGGTTCAGGACGGGGGGCCTTAGGGCACCACTGGGGCGGGTGCAGTCATCCTCATGTGTCCGTCCACATCCAGTCAGTTGGACCCTGCGTCTGACGCTTAATGACGTGGTCATACATACATACGTGATACACGCACACACAACGCGCATTGTCATCTGGCGGAAACTCATGGAAATGCAAAAACGTGACCACAGACCCCATAGAAACGATGGACGCTGCGATCGGTGAGTACCGGCGGGATTCGTGACTGCGGCGGTCTGCTTTTTAGAGGGACAGGACGTTACTAATTGATGAGACGGGGGCTCTGATTGACACGTAGGCGGAGCAGCGCCCCCTAGCGAGCAGATTGTGGATTGCTTCTCGCCTTGGAACATCTTCGGGTCTAGGGAGCGTTTAAAGTTATTTTATTTTCAGATGAAATGAATGAATAAGAACATGAAAACCGCCGCAATTAAAAGCGGAATCTGTGAAGGGCCCCTCCGCTCCCCCGCCAGCCCCTCATTACAGACAAATAGGAGCTGATTGTAAATTACAGCCGTTCTGCCGACAGCGGGATTGTAAAGATCGACTACGGATTTCACAGCGCACGGTTCATCTCCTGATCGCCAGCCTGTGTCCGTTCTATGCTACATTACCGCCACAGCGCGACACTCCTGACATTTAAGCCGCGGCGCGATTTTATAAATGTTTCCCCATTTTTTCATTTATATTCCAGACCTTTTTAACCCTCAAGTTTGTTGCTCTTCAGCTGTTGTTGAACCACAGGTCTCAGCATGTCCTGATTCCTAAGCTGAGGGGACGGTGTGGTTGGGGGGGACGGAAGGTTGTGATCTTTACAGTATGGCAGGGGTCAGCAACCTCTGGCTCTCCCAGCATGGTCGTCACTTGTGTGGCTGTCCTCTGAACATCCATAGAAGTGACTGGAGCATGCTGAGGGTTGTAGTTTCACAGCAGCCGGAGTGCCGCAGTTTTCTGATGGCGGTTGTACACGTGACGTCTTCATACAGCACCGGGTGGCGGGGCTCCTGGACATGCATTGTAGGGCTGCATT
Organism: Bufo gargarizans; assembly: GCF_014858855.1. NCBI lineage: Eukaryota > Metazoa > Chordata > Amphibia > Anura > Bufonidae > Bufo > Bufo gargarizans. The sequence goes on from NW_025334235.1 coordinate 116,255, forward strand.
CACACACAACAGGCAGACGTTTCTGCAGCTGTGTGAGTACAGCTCTGAGGCTCCGGCTGCAGATCCCACAGTAGCCATGAAAAGGGGACATTCCATCCAGGACTGACCCCGGGTCGGCGAGATAATGGGGAACATTAAGACAATTGAATGTGAAGTCACGGGAACCTGGTGCCATAACGCAGCGCTCTCTCCATCTCCGCCGTAATGTTCCTCTGAGCAGAGAACAAAGCAATTACGGGGCGGCTACGTGAGCGCTTCTCCTCCGCCTGGATAGCACTATTTGTCACCCCCAGTAATGGCTGCCGAGCTGGGGCCGAGCCGGGTGATTGCGGGTGTATTTATGGCTCCTGCAGAAGAGGCGCCGGGGGGATTACAGGGATCTGCAACTTCATTCTCCTGGGACTAAAGGGTTAACGGTGCCGGTAATGGACTTTGGGATATGAGCCTGGACCCTGGTTTGGGTGACTTTTGTCACGTCCCGATCCGATCTACAACGCTGCGGCTGTGGAGGGCGATATTGTGCCTCGTCTGCCTTCATACATTATCAATAAAATCCGAGCGGCTTGTGCTGAGAGCCCGGAGCCTCCCCTGCAGTGTACAGCATGGCGCACATTATTGGATTATGGTGGATGTGAAGCCCCGGCAGAGAGCGGATTACAGGCTAATAGGATTGCACTGACTCCTCACTGCTACTCCAGATCTGTGACTGCCGCCGCGTTTCCCCTGCGTTACCGTCCTGTGACCCCTCGCCCTGTGGAGCGCCGATGTTATGTCTGCGAAGAGCTCCTGCTCTGGAGGTCGGAGACTGACCTAGGAGAGCCCATCAGGGGTCCACCGGGTCAGACCTAATGCCAGTGGTGCCAGGAACAAGAACTGTAGATGGGCACAGCTTATCCCCCACTATTTCATTGACTAGTCCCCCTATAATTGAGCCCCTGGTTTCTTTCTGCCATCTTTTTTCCCATAATTGCTCCTTCACCGCCAATTATGTTTTAACCCTTGCTCTCCCATCTCATGCTGCCTGCCATCTTCCAGCAGCAGTTCTCTGCCCCTTGGAGTGGATGCGGTCGCGGTTCTCATATATATGTTACTATCCACATTCAGCTCGCCATCCGTGGCAGTACTCCGACCTTCAGCCCTGAGTGGGTCATGTCGGGTACTTGGCCCCTGTTATAGGTTCTGCTTGGCGGTCTGAGTGGGTCATGTCGGGCACTTGGCCCCCGTTATGGGTTCTGCTCAGTGGTCTGAGTGGGTCATGTCCGGCACTTGGCCCCCGTTATGGGTTCTGCTCGGCGGTCTGAGTGGGTCATGTCGGGCACTTGGCCCCTGTTATGGGTTCTGCTTGGCGGTCTGAGTGGGTCATGTCGGGCACTTGGCCCCCGTTATGGGTTCTGCTCAGTGGTCTGAGTGGGTCATGTCCGGCACTTGGCCCCCGTTATGGGTTCTGCTCGGCGGTCTGAGTGGGTCATGTCGGACACTTGGCCCCTGTTATGGGTTCTGCTCGGCGGTCTGAGTAGGTCATGTCGGGCACTTGGCCCCCGTTATGGGTTCTGCTCAGTGGTCTGAGTGGGTCATGTCCGGCACTTGGCCCCCGTTATGGGTTCTGCTCGGCGGTCTGAGTGGGTCATGTCCGGCACTTGGCCCCCGTTATGGGTTCTGCTCGGCGGTCTGAGTAGGTCATGTCGGGCACCTGGCCCCCGTTATGGGTTCTGCTCAGCGATCTGAGTGGGTCATGTCAGGCACTTGGCCCCTGTTATGGGTTCTGCTCGGTGGTCTGAGTGGGTCATGTCCGGCACTTGGCCCCCGTTATGGGTTCTGCTCGGCGGTCTGAGTGGGTCATGTCCGGCACTTGGCCCCCGTTATGGGTTCTGCTCGGCGGTCTGAGTAGGTCATGTCGGGCACCTGGCCCCCGTTATGGGTTCTGCTCAGCGATCTGAGTGGGTCATGTCAGGCACTTGGCCCCTGTTATGGGTTCTGCTCGGTGGTCTGAGTAGGTCATGTCGGGCACTTGGCCCCCGTTATGGGTTCTGCTCAGTGGTCTGAGTGGGTCATGTCCGGCACTTGGCCCCCGTTATGGGTTCTGCTCGGCGGTCTGAGTGGGTCATGTCCGGCACTTGGCCCCCGTTATGGGTTCTGCTCGGCGGTCTGAGTAGGTCATGTCGGGCACCTGGCCCCCGTTATGGGTTCTGCTCAGCGATCTGAGTGGGTCATGTCGGGCACTTGGCCCCCGTTATGGGTTCTGCTCAGTGGTCTGAGTGGGTCATGTCCGGCACTTGGCCCCCGTTATGGGTTCTGCTCGGCGGTCTGAGTGGGTCATGTCAGGCACTTGGCCCCTGTTATGGGTTCTGCTCGGCGGTCTGAGTGGGTCATGTCGGGCACCTGGCCCCCATTATGGGTTCTGCTCGGCGGTCTGAGTGGGTCATGTCGGGCACTTGGCCCCTGTTATGGGTTCTGCTCGGTGGTATGAGTGGGTCATGTCCGGCACTTGGCCCCCGTTATGGGTTCTGCTCGGCGGTCTGAGTGGGTCATGTCCGGCACTTGGCCCCCGTTATGGGTTCTGCTCGGCGGTCTGAGTAGGTCATGTCGGGCACCTGGCCCCCGTTATGGGTTCTGCTCAGCGATCTGAGTGGGTCATGTCGGGCACTTGGCCCCCGTTATGGGTTCTGCTCAGTGGTCTGAGTGGGTCATGTCCGGCACTTGGCCCCCGTTATGGGTTCTGCTCGGCGGTCTGAGTGGGTCATGTCAGGCACTTGGCCCCTGTTATGGGTTCTGCTCGGTGGTCTGAGTGGGTCATGTCCGGCACTTGGCCCCCGTTATGGGTTCTGCTCGGCGGTCTGAGTGGGTCATGTCCGGCACTTGGCCCCCGTTATGGGTTCTGCTCGGCGGTCTGAGTAGGTCATGTCGGGCACCTGGCCCCCGTTATGGGTTCTGCTCAGCGATCTGAGTGGGTCATGTCAGGCACTTGGCCCCTGTTATGGGTTCTGCTCGGTGGTCTGAGTGGGTCATGTCGGGCACTTGGCCCCTGTTATGGGTCCTGCTTGGTGGTCTGAGTAGGTCATGTCGGGCACTTGGCCCCTGTTATGGGTTCTGCTCAGCGGTCTGAGTGGGTCATGTCGGGCACTTGGCCCCTGTTATGGGTTCTGCTCGGCGGTCTGAGTGGGTCATGTCGGGCACCTGGCCCCCATTATGGGTTCTGCTCGGCGGTCTGAGTGGGTCATGTCGGGCACTTGGCCCCTGTTATGGGTTCTGCTCGGTGGTATGAGTGGGTCATGTCGGGCACTTGGCCCCCGTTATGGGTTCTGCTCGGTGGTCTGAGTGGGTCATGTCGGGCACTTGGCCCCGTTATGGGTTCTGCTCGGCGGTCTGAGTCGGTCATGTCGGGCACCTGGCCCCCGTTATGGGTTCTGCTCGGTGGTCTGAGTGGGTCATGTCGGGCACTTGGCCCCCGTTATGGGTTCTGCTCGGCGGTCTGAGTCGGTCATGTCGGGCACCTGGCCCCTGTTATGGGTTCTGCTCGGTCCTTGAACAGTTCTATATGTGGATGTTTCCATTACGGCGCTCCTTGCCGGTATCTTTATTGGAGGGGGGTCATCGTAGTTGATTTACTGGTCCTTTGCAGCCTCATACTAATGTGCAGTGATCTGCCTCCCCCGCCCCTCGCCAGCCTCGGTGCCAGTGCTCATGGAGTGACTGCCCCAGGGTACAATACCTAATCATCTCAGTCCATTGTCTCCTCCACTATTCACCCCGTATGTTCTAGTCCATAGATGGATTTTATACCATCTCTAGAATTTTGGAAATTCCACCGGAGCTGGAGGCGATGCTGCCTGACGTTTCCGCCCCTGCCGCCTGCCAACTATTCATGTTCTGCTGCTGCAGGCGACGTCTATGTGCATCCTACGATAAGGAGGGGGAGGGGGGGGCTCAGCACCTGGATCCAGCGGGCGAGGGGGGTTAAAACTTTTATTGTTTTTCTGAAATTCAATTTTTGCGGCCAACTCTGGCTGAATGCCAGTTATATGCCGAATTTCTGAGCGAACGTTTCCAGGCGGCTGCCATGTTCCGCTATATATGTGCGTAGTGGTGCTGTCGCCATGTCTCTGTATACCGCACACGTCACCAGTACAAGTCCCCAGCATGTCATCAGTTCTGATTATACTGGTGTACACCAGTAACCATTGTGCCAAGTCACTGCCAATATAAGTAAAATATCGCCATATACCAACTACTGTTATACAGCAGTCGCTACTGGGCACCACACACAGTGCCCGCCTCATGATATCACCATAGACAAGTTATGAGTGTACCCCCATATATCAGTCACCATTATACTGCCCTATCCAGTACCAGTCATTACTGGGTGCCACTCATAGTACCCGTCCTCATGATATCACCATAGACAAGTTCTAACTGTACTAGCAGATACTATTATGCCACCCTAACTAGTACCAGTCATTACTGGGCACCATTTACAGTACCCGTCCTGATGATATCACCATAGACAAGTCAGAAGTGCCACCATATATCAGTCACCAGCATACTGCCCTATCCAGTACCAATCATTACTGGGTGCCACTCATAGTACCCGTCCTCATTAGATCACCGCAGACAAGTTCTAACTGTACTAGCAGATACTATTATGCCGCCCTAACTAGTACCAGTCATTACAGACACCATATACAGTGCACGTCCTGATGATATCACCACACACAAGTCATAACTGTACCGCCATATATCAGTCCCTATAATACTGCCCTATCCAGTGCCCGTCCTGCTGAGATCACCATAGGGAAGTCACTATTGCTGGTGAGCACCAGTATCGGCCCCATCGTCTTCCCATGTGCCGCACATGGTGTGTATTTCTGTCATATCTCCGCCATGTCTGTGTATTTCTGCCATATCTCCGCCATGTCTGTGTATTTCTGCCATATCTCCGCCATGTCTGTGTATTTCTGCCATATCTCCGCCATGTCTCTGCTCCTCCTGCTCTGCCGTTGTCACGCGGTTAATAATTCATCGCTCGTCAGGAGCGGCGCAGAGATTTTTTGTTTCTCTTGAAGTTCCCGCTCGCTCCATCTCCTCCTTGCGCACGGCTTCCTGCCCGTTTTTCCGGCGCTCCAGCGTTTGACATTCTGTGCGTGTTTCCTAATCACATCTGAGGCAGAATCTTCGCCCTGAGATATGGCGCCACTTTACTCGTCGTGTTTTTTTTTCACACTTGACTAAATCACATTAAAACCGAACAGGAGGACAAACTAGATGCAAAGGCTGCGCTGCACAGACCCACGCAGGCTGCGCCAATTAGACGCTATTCACATCTATTACCGCCAGCGACAGACATGACATTAACCCCTCCGGTGCCTGGGCAGCTCACATCAAATGCCTCATTAACCCCTTCAATTCCCCGGGGGGCCCAAATCAGCCATTCAGTTGACCTCATTTGTTCCGCAGGTGACGTGAACACTAATTGCGGGCACAGACGCTTCGCCCTAGGGCCCGGACTCGCTCTGGGTGGCCCCCGCCAGGGTTTCATTACTCGCTCTCCCAGCTTCCTCTATATTTGGTAAAACTGGTGAAGTTTTGGAGGTTGCACGTTTTGTAGGTATGATCCCCCCCAGATCCCAAAGGGCTGGGATTGTATCCTGCGCGGCTTCCTCTGTGCCCAGGCTCGGAGACCTCGCCTCTGAAAGGAGCCATTGTTCAAAGTTTTCTAGCAAAACACTGTCCAAGCGCAGCCGCCGTCTACTGCTGCCTGTGAAAACTGTATAGACAGACAGACAGACAGCGGCGTCCGAACAGAGAAAGCTTTGTGTAACATTTGGCCTGATAAACCCAGAGCGGAAGGCCCGAGGGCATCTCTGGGACTCCGAAGATTCCGAGAAGGATTCTTCCTCGGAAAGGAGATCGCGCCTCCATAATGCTCCATTTACATGGTGTTTATTTGCATCTCGTTGTCTGACTTTGTTGTTCGGGCCCCGGAGATCCTCATGAAGCGGCGCTGTGTGCGCGGGATGAGACGCTGCTTTGTATTCGTGGCCATGTTTAATGTCACGCCGCCTTTGAACGTGAGCTTGAGGCGTCGGAGAGCGAGATAAGCTATGGCTCCCATCTAGCAAGATAGGAGCTTCTATTATTACGCATCGGATTAAGCCGCCATTGTGATGGTGACCGCCGCAAATTGCTGCCTAGTGAGGTCAGAGGTGGAGATATGAGGGAACCCCGGCTGTGGCGTCTGCAGTAGGGCTGGGCCTATGGCCTAAAATCTATATCGCGATAGAATATGAAGCGTGTGCGATATAACGATATATCACAATATATTCTTTTCTTCTATATGTATACAAATTACATGGCCATCATCATCCATGGCCCCCAGCCAGCGCCATCAGCCCAATGCCATTGCCATCATCATCATGTCCCCCAGCCAGCGCCATCGGCCCCATGCCATAGCCACCATCATCCATGGCCCCCAGCCAGCGCCATCAGCCCAATGCCATTGCCATCATCATCATGTCCCCCAGCCAGCACCATCAGCCCTATGCCATAGCCACCATCATCCATGGCCCCCAGCCAGCGCCATCAGCCCAATGCCATTGCCATCATCATCATGTCCCTCAGCCAGCGCCATCGGCCCCATGCCATAGCCACCATCATCCATGGCCCCCAGCCAGCGCCATCAGCCCCATGCCATTGCCACCATCATCATGTCCCCCAGCCAGCGCCATCGGCCCCATGCCATAGCCACCATCATCCATGGCCCCCAGCCAGCGCCATCAGCCCCATGCCATTGCCACCATCATCATGTCCCCCAGCCAGCGCCATCAGCCCCATGCCATAGCCACCATCATCATGTCCCCCAGCTAGCACCATCAGCCCCATGCCATAGCCACCATCATCCATGGCCCCCAGCCAGCGCCATCAGCCCCATGCCATTGCCACCATCATCATGTCCCCCAGCCAGCGCCATCAGCCCCATGCCATTGCCATCATCATCCATGGCCCCCAGCTAGCACCATCAGCCCCATGCCATTGCCGCCACCATCATGTCCCCCAGCCAGCGCAATCAGCCCCATGCCATAGCCATCATCATCCATGGCCCCCAGCCAGCGCCATCAGCCCCATGCCATTGCCATCATCATCCATGGCCCCCAGCTAGCACCATCAGCCCCATGCCATTGCCACCATCATCCATGGCCCCCAGCCAGCGCCATCGGCCCCATGCCATAGCCATCCACCACCCCACCCTCCGGTATATTCAGGCCCCTGCTAATATACTTACCTTTCCTGCAGTGTGCGAGGCTGGCTGATGGAGTCCGCAGGAGACAGACCGCGTCTTCTTCCCAGCATGCACTGGGAGGGACCTGACGTCACACACAGATGTGTGAACGCAAGGTCCTGGCAAGTGCAGCGCGGTGCAGAGTCGGGAGGCCACGGAGCTCAAGTGAGAAGCTTCTTCAATTCACTGCCGCTCCGTGGTCATCTATCGCGATATCGCGATGTATACAGTATATTGTTGCCCGAATTTATATCATTCATATGGTATCTCGTTGATATCGCCACCCCTAGTCTGCAGCATACTGACTGTTTTCCTGGCTATGAACCCTCAGCTATGTCCTTGCTGCAGCCCAGGGGGTGAGGGGTGGCAGTAGCACCAGGGCTCTAGAACCGGGGGCCACACATGAGGACAGCAGTGCTATAGATGGCAGAGATTTTGGGCCTGGGAGCTTTATGCGACGCCTCTGGCGATTGCGCTGATATCGTGCTCATGCCGATAATTGTGTCACAGGTGAGCGGTCACATGACCCCCGAGGAGGTTTGTTTTGGAGGAGAAACAGTGTATCCGTAGAAGTGATTGAGGGTCATGTGGTGAAAATACTGGAGGATTCTCGCCTCTTCACATCAGGGCGAGGCCCGGCCACTTTGCAGCTTTTCGGTTTTCTGAATGAGTTTTAACCCTTTGATTTTCTCCAGAATAATCTTGGGTTTTGTCTCCTGGTGTAAGTTCATCATGTGGACCTGAAAAGTGAATGAGGATTACAAGAGGGGGGAGGAAAGCGAATGGCGGGTGTGAGCGAATTACACGAGTGAATGAACAAGAGAAGAATGAGAGTCCGTAATGGAGAGTCCATGAAGAATGGGAGTCAATAAGGTTATCTGAAGGGTCAGCGGCTGAGACCTGAGAGAAAGTGAATGAAAAGAGATTGAATGGATGATGATGAATGAGCACCTAGGGTCGACATGTGAAGGAGCGGAGAATGGGGGTTATTACAAATGAGTGAAGAATTAGAGTCCGCGAATGAAGGAAGTAATTGAGAAGAATAGGAATGAAAAGTAAATGTGAATGGAATGACCCCCACCCCTCGCTCCAGCGTCAGTGACCCTACTCGCCCCTCTCTCCCCAGGACGTGCCTTGGCGCCAGAGACCCGTACTGCGGCTGGGACAGTAAGAAGAAGCGCTGCACCACCCTGGAGGACAGCTCCAACATGAGCCTGTGGTTCCAGAACATCACGGACTGCCCGGTGAGTAGAGGTGGTGCCTCCTGCTGCTCAGGGGCGGAGAACGCTAGTCACGTGCTTCATCCCATTACTCCTCAGGGGAAGTGCGTACCTGGAATCTCCGTCTCTGATTGGACAGCACTTGAGCTGTACTGTCCAATCAGAGAAGAGGATTTCATGCACAGTATGGAGTCTTCCTGATACCAGAACGAAGCGCTTACTCGCTTCAGTCTAAAACGCCTCTTGGCACCGTGCGTCAGGGTCGCTTTTCCAAAGTAGCTTTTTATTATTGCAGGGGTTGAGATTAGAAAAACGTGGCTGCTTCCTACCAGTTCCATTACGATCAATAATCGGTATTAGCGGCGCCGCATTTCTCAGACGCTGCAGTGTAAAATCTTCATAAGTGCAGCTCCTAATGTTCCGTCAGCAGGTAGATGCTAAAAATACAGGCGCTGAAAAGGATTATTAGTGTGAGAAGTATGGCTTTCACGCTCCCAGCTGGAGGTTGTGCTCATACACAAAGCGTCTGCGAGGATTTCTATGTCTCTTATTTTCATGCTGGGGTATTATATGGGGCACATCTGATATAATGGGGTCTGGACGGCGGCAGCGTACGCCTACAGTCCGGGTCTGAAGTGATATTCACAGTCATCTGCAGCCTCCTGCGGTCTTTGTATCATCATCGCCCCCTGTGACTTCTTTTACTCATCTTCCAGGTTCGCAACTTGACAGTTAATGGAGGATTAGGGGCATGGTCAGCCTGGCAGCCGTGCCAGCACTCGGATGGAGACTCCTCGTGTCTATGCCGCTCCAGGATCTGTAATAATCCTGCCCCTCGCTGCGGAGGTCGTGACTGTGACGGATCCCGCATAGAGATAGCCAACTGCTCACGGTGAGTAGAGATGTAGCAGTGTGCACCCAGATAATTCAGCCAACGCCTTTTCTGTCTGATCTCCGACGGTGTAATCTGAGAAAACAACCTCACACCTGAACCCCATTATACCTATAGAATAAATCTCCATGAACAGCAGTCACTGCACTGATCCTGAGTTATAGCCTGTATTATACCCCAGAGCTGCACTCACTATTCTGCTGGTGCAGTCACTGTGTACATACATTACTTATCCTGTACTGATCCTGAGTTACATCCTGTATTATACTCCAGAGCTGCACTCACTATTCTGCTGGTGCAGTCACTGTGTACATACATTACTTATCCTGTACTGATCCTGAGTTATATCCTGTATTATACTCCAGAGCTGCACTCACTATTCTGCTGGTGCAGTCACTGTGCACATACATTACTTATCCTGTACTGATCCCGAGTTACATCCTGTATTATACTCCAGAGCTGCACTCACTATTCTGCTGGTGCAGTCACTGTGTACATACATTACTTATCCTGTATTATACTCCGGAGCTGCACTCACTATTCTGCTGGTGCAGTCACTGTGTACATACATTACTTATCCTGTACTGATCCTCAGTTACATCCTGTATTTCTTTTATTAAAATTTTAAAACAAACAGATAAATAAATATATAAAACAGAGACCAAACCAACCATACAGGACATGATGCTCCTCAGCGCGGCGCAGACAGCACCGGTCCAGCCCACTCGCCACAGAACACCAGCTATGTACAATATTTACAATATCTATGTACATGTACTAACCTTCCTGATCCGGTTGCACCTACCTACACTTAACAAATACAGAAGTTAAACTTACAAAAAGCCCACCCACCACCACCCCAATGCAACACACAATTTTTATTTTTTTTATATTATATATATATATTTTTTTTTATTTTTTTGGGTCCCTGAGCTGGTCCCGCATCCCATGCCCCCAGTACATGATAATAGACGTCCATGAACCAGCCCAGGATTTTCTTATATGTCCCAAAGTCCCCAATGTTCCATGGAACCCTCCCCCCATTTACCCACCACCCAACCTAACACTACACCCGACAACTCAACCTATACAAATATACAAATATATATAGACATAAAGACATATAAACTACATTACATAGTACATTACATAGTAGACCTTAACCTCACCACCCACCGTGAGGCTTTTCAGCCACACACAACCCATTAAAGCCCAAGTTTGGCGCCTGCAAGCCCTATGTCCTCATACAGCCACCAAAACAAAACAAAAATCTACAGTGTCAGCTTCAGCCCACCACCGGGAGGGGAGACAACAGGCTAGGGTACCCTAAAGGCAAAACCCCTCCAGAGGAGAGAGGCTCTACCCGCCCCCAACCTCTCGTACTCCAGAGAGCGCACCTTCACCAGGTCTCCGAGAATGTTCCTAACCACCTCATCCTCGGGGAGGATTTTGCGTTGCGTCGAAACTAAACACCGTGCATGCCACGTGTAGTACCTGACCACTGAGCTGACTAGGAATAAAGTGCAAAGGTCCCTACCACCCAGGTGTCTGAATGCTCCATAGGCCCATTCCGCATAGGAGAGAGTGACCAGCCTAGGCCAGCCAATGGAGGTCCCCACCCTGGTGTAAACCTCTGTGTTAAAGGGACAATGAAGCAGGAAGTGGTCCATGCTTTCCAGCACACCACCGCACTCCTCACGGGGACACCCCCTGTCCTCAGAGCTCCTACACTTCAGATTGTCCCTCACACACAGTTTCCCATGGAAGCAGCGCCAAGTCAAGTCAAAGAACTTCAAGGGGATCCTATTGGAATTTAAAAAGCCGTAACCCAACCCTCAGATCCCGACCTGGGCAGTCCCTGAGGGCCAGAGGTTTCTGGAAATGGGTCAACAGAACCCTCTGGTCAAGGAGTCTCCTTGACTGAGTCCTGATTTCCCACATCCCCAGACCCCACCGACGTAATACCTTCAGAACCAGGGCAGCATAAGCCGGGAGATGCCCATGTGGTGTGCGGAGATCCTTCACTTGCCCCCCTGTCTCCCATTCCTGGAAGAAAGGCCGAAACCATCCCCGACAGGAGGCTACCCACAGAGGAGCCCTCTCTTGCCAGAGGTTCGAGAGATTAATCTTAATAAAGGTGTTCACCAGGAACACCACAGGGTTGACCATACCCAACCCTCCTAGTCTCCTCGTACGGTAAGTAACCTCCCTCTTGACAAGGTTCAGTCTGTTTCCCCATAACATCTGGAAGAACAGACTGTAGACCCGAGTCCAGAAAGGTTCCGGCAAGACGCACACACTGCCCAGATATAACAGCAAAGGGATCAGGTAGGTTTTGATAATGTTCACCCTTTCCCTGAGGGTTAAAGACCAACCCTTCCACTGGTCCACCTTCTGAGCGGCAATCTTAAGCCTGCTATCCCAGTTTTGATGGGGGTAATCCCCCTGGCCAAATTCAATGCCGAGGACTTTTGTAGATTCCTGGGGCTCTGGAAGGGTGTCCGGGAGATCAAAACCAGGATCTCCACCTCCCAGCCAGAGACTCTCACACTTATCTCGGTTGATCTTGGACCCAGATGACTCTGAGTAGCGCTCTACCTCAGACAGTACCCACTCTGCCTCCCCTCTCGAAGACACAAAGATAGTTACGTCATCAGCATACGCCACCACCCTCAGTGTAGTCTCCGGAGCCGCCCGGTCCATCCCGATGCCCGCCAACGGCCCACGATCAACCCCTCTAAGGAAGGGATCGATCGCGAACACGTACAAAAGCGGGCTCAGAGGACAACCCTGGCGAACCCCAGATCCCACCCCAAAAGGACGCCCAATCCAACCATTCACAAGCGGGAAACTCTCTGCCCCTGCATACAAGGTCTTAAGCCAATCAACAAACCCCCCGGGCAGGCCATATCTCAGAAGGACAGACCAGAGGTACTCGTGGTTAACACGATCAAATGCTTTTGCCTGATCCAAGGACAGCATGTACCCCTTCCAGTGACCTGCCCTGCCCTGCTCCACAGCCTCCCGGACACTGAGCACAGCACTAAAAGTACTGTGGCCGGGAACAGAGCAATGCTGGGCCCCAGAAAGGAGCTGGGGTGCAAACTTCACCAGCCGATTAAATAGCACCTTTGCCAAAATCTTTCTGTCCACACCGAGGAGCGCTATGGGACGCCAATTCTCAATGTGGAAAGGATCTTTACCCTTTGACAGGATGATCAGGGCCGACCTCCTCATTGAGTTTGGTAGAGTACCCGAGGAGAGACACTCATTTAATACCTCAGTCAAGAGGGGAACTAAGGTGTCCTTAAAGGTCTTGTAAAACTCAGATGTTAAGCCATCCGGACCAGGTGATTTTTTGGGAGCAAGCCCCTCAATCACCAGACTGACTTCCTCTTCACTGATCATTTCCGTCAAACCGTCAAGAGAGGGGTCTACCCCTGGTTCAGGGACAGTTTCAGTCAGGAAAGCCGATATCTTATCACGATCAAGATCCCTCCTTGCCATGAGATGTGAGTAAAAGGATCTGACAACCTCCAGGATCCCTGATCTGGACCTTCTCAGAGAACCCGTACTATCAATCAGTCCTGACACAATCTTACTACTCACTGACATCCTGCAGTTTTTGTAAGGGTCGGGCGAGCGGTATTTCCCGTAATCCCTCTCAAAAACCAAAGATGCGTGCCTATCGTACTGACACCTCATAAGCAAAGACTTCACTCTGGAGATCTCCTCACGGCTACCCCCAGTCGAGACAAGACGTTCGAGTTTCCTCCTCAGGCCCTGATACAGGCGATACTTACTCAGACTCCTGAGGCTCGAGAGCTGGCGGAAGAATCTCCCCACCCTTTCCTTGAAGATCTCCCACCACTCAGACTTACTGCCGCAGAGATCCAGCAATGGTACCTGGCTCTGAACGAAATCCTCAAAGGACTGTCTTATCTCCGCTTCTTCCAAGAGAGACGAATTGAGCCTCCAGTAGCCCCTTCCCATTCGGGGGGTCTCTGCAACATTCAGAGAAAACAAAATCATACAGTGGTCGGAGAACTCCACCTCCACAGCGGACACGGCTGAAGAGACGGCTTCCTCCTTTAAATAAAACCTGTCTATTCTAGACCTACAACTAGCCCTATGATAGGTGAACCCCGGGTGGCCTGGGGTGTGCCGGATGTGGACATCCACCAGACGAGCCTCACTAGCTATTTTATTAAGCGCAATGCTGTCGTAAGTCAGCTTGTCCCTGGAACCTCCCCTATCCTGGGGCCTCGTGACAGTATTGAAGTCCCCTCCAAAGACCACCTGCCGACTTGTAAAAAGATAGGGCTTGATCCTCATGAAGAGACACTTACGGTCCCACTTGGACTGGGGACCATAGATGTTAATTAGACGAAGTTCTTGTCCCCTCATGAGGACATCCAGGATCAGGCACCTCCCCATTTCTAATTCAATAACCCGTCGGCATTCTACCGGTGCAGTAAAAAGGACTGCCACCCCGCTATACGGCTCGGCCGCAAGAGACCAGTAGGAGGATCCGCGTCGCCACTCCCTTTTAGCTTTAAATACAGATGCCAAATCTGGCAGCCTGGTCTCCTGCAAAAACAAAATGTCAGCTTCAACCCGGCTGAAAAATCAAAGGCCGCAAATCTAGCCGTATCTGACTTAATGCTGGCGACATTAATGGACGCCAGCGTCAACGGAGTGAGTGCCGCCATCATGGGTGATTGAATTAGATGGCTTTCTTTTCCCACTGCCCCCACCAACTTTTTCATCAGATGATGGCTTACCCCTCTTCAAACAAACAGATGTGTCCATTTCACCTCTGCCCTTGTGCTCTGACTCCAAGCCAGCCCCCACCCCTGAGGACATGTTTTCCCCAGTAGAAGGAGGCTCGGCGTCCCCCGCAGGCCCAGGTGTCACCGCGACTCCCGAAACCTCCCCACCGGCTCCCTCCCCTGAGGAGGGGGAGGTGTCACCAATGGCTTGGAACCGGTTTGAGAGACTAATCAGAGGGGGGTTGGTTGTACCTTCCTTTGGCATCTGGCGGGTGGGAGAAGATCTTAAATCTCCCTTTTTCCCTGTACGTTTATTACCCTGCTTTTGCCATCCCCCACTTCCCCCGTCATGGGGGGATAATGAGGAGATGGCACCTTCCTCTTCCTGGATCCTCCTAATTTCCTCATCCAGCTCCCTGTCCCTTTGGGCCTCAGCAGTAGCAGCAGTCTCAGGGGTGAGATCAGGGGTCATCCCAGCTTCCCCAGTTGCCTGAGGTTCCCGGGATTCACCCATCTCCCTCTCCCTTCGGCGATTTTCCTGACGCCTCAGTTGGGCAGGCGTCTTTTGCTTACTTTTCTTCCCTGGCCCCTCTGTTCCTTCACTTCTGCCAGCCCCTGCCCCAGTAGAATTGGCCTCACGGCTTCCTCCCGCCGGGGCATTGACCGCATTGGCAAAGGAATGAGGGCAGCGACTGAATGGGTGACCTAAGTCACCACACAGGTGACACCTAATCTCTGCACATGATGCAGCGAGGTGGCCAATCTCCCCACACAGCGCGCACTTCTGTACAGTGCAGTTAGCACTGAAGTGTGTGGGGCTGCCGCATCTGTGATAGAGCTTCGGCTGACCCTGGTAGAAAATCTGGATGCGATCCCTTCCAAGGAAGGTGGCAGATGGTATGTGAGTAACTGTGTTTCCTAAAAGCCTAAGTTTTACCATGAACGTCCAGGCCCCAGACCAGATGCCATGTTCATCCCTGTTCTTCTTGGGAACCTCCACCACCTCCCCATATCGGCCGAGCCACGTCATGATGTCAATACACGAGAGTGACTCGTTACGGGTTAGAACGGTCACCCTCTTCACATTGTTCTGACGAGACACTGCCTGGACGGCAAAATCTCGCCAGCTGGGCTCGTCCTTTGCCATCTCATAGTTCGACCAGAAGAGCTCAAGTCCCTCCGGCCGAACAAAGCTGACATCGAACTCAGGGGTCCCATAGGGATGTATCAAGGCGTAGATGTCTGTCGCCTTGAAGCCCATCTTTAGAAGGAGCTCAACAACTTCTGATCTTGAAGGACATGTATCACTGCCCCTCCACCTCAGACGGACCACATTCCTACGGAGAGCACCCTGCCCAGCTGTCGGGAGGGACCACGTGGTCTCCCCGCTCCTTTGCTCTCGGAAGGCTGAGAGGCCATGCCTATCTATCCAAAAGGATAGATCAACCTCCCTCCCCTCTACATTGATTGTGCTCTCCCCTCTCTTTAGAGCCTCCAGAAGACGTCGCTGCAAAACGCCGTCCCCAGAGCCAGAGGACAAGGAGGGTCCCCTACTCACCCCGGCCGTGACAGTAGCAAAACTGCGCACAGGGGCTGCCACAGCCGGGGGGGCAACCGGACCAGGTTCCACACCCTCCCCGCTTACCAAAGACCCTCCACCACCCACTTCCATATCTTCCATCCCCAAACCAGCCTTACTTACAACAGATTCTGCGACCTCCCTTCCTTCCCTCCTAACACCATTCACTCCACCATCCAAACCCCCAGACATATTTTTATTAAAAATAATTTTCTGCCCCCCACCTGCTCCCTCGCTCATACTGGCTGAACCGGTGTGTTTTGGTGTAATTATTGGTACCTCAGCATCACTGGGCCCTGGGGTCGGAGCTGCCCCCAAAAGACAGACCACAGCCCCAACCCCACTTTTATCATTGCCCTCCGCTTCCTCAGTACTACCATTTACAACTTTTGGGCGCCGCTGATCCATTACCGGGCGCCGCTGATCCAAACGCTGCTGATCTGTTCTTTCATGGCGCCGCTCATCTGGACCAGCAGCGCCAATACAAAACAAAGGCTTTGGCCTCAGTTCTTGACCTTCATTGGGAGGCGTAACCGTCATAGCTCCGACAGCTCCTTCATGCCTCCGCTGGCCCGAGGGAACAGCGTCATCAGCGGTTGGAGCCATCGGAGCTCCTGCAGCCATCTGTGGCGTGGAGCCACCCCCTCCTCCCATCAGGGAGCAAACTCCAGCGCCAGAGATTTTTCTCTCATCCTCCGCAGTAACCTTCCTGTCCGGCTTTTCAGCCGGTGTCGCACCAGCTCCATCCCCGTTACTGCAAACAGAGACGGAGCTCACCACCATATCGGATACCTCGCTCTCCCCTCTCTCCTGCACCGAGTCCACTGCAGGACACGGGCTGGGCTGAGAAGAGGGGCTAATACAGTGAGCCGGCCCTGCGGTCGACTCGGGGGTCCCAGGGAGGGGGGTGTATACATATCTTACCTGCTCCTGGAGCTTGGTCTTCTTAGCCTTTTTCTTTCCTTCCCCAGGCGTCTCTGGTGGCAACTCATCACCAAAGCATAAGTCCTGGAAACGCACTGGGGACTCCAGGAGCTGGATCTCCTCCACTAGGGCCCCTCCCGGGCCGCAGGTCTCATACTCATCCCCCGAGCCGCAGCTGGGTGACCTTGCTATTTGGCGTGCAGGGGGCCCACTGTACGGAATCTGCTCCTGCAGGCTGCCAGGTGGATCTTGCTGGTCATCATCATCATCCTCCTCCTGCACGACTGGTTCCTTCTCCACCTGGCTGTCAGGCTGCTGCCCCATCTGCCCCTTCTCCTCCGCCATCTTCCGAAAACGTTCCTCGTTTAGGAGTTTTTCCTTAAACGGGCCGCTTTTATCTCGGAGTACAGTCCGCCTTTGCTCAATCTCGCCAATGTCAGCTTGTAGCTGCTTTATTTGGCTCTCCAGCCCCTGCTTCTTCCTCTTTGGGGCCACTCCAACACAAGACCTCAAGCCGCGCAGCTCCTCCCGGAGCCTCCTCAGGGTCTTAGTCGCGTCTTCGTACTCACGGAGGTGGCTCATGACCCGGGATCCGTAGGTGGAAATGGACTCCCGGGCCCTCAGTACGCCCCAGCCTTCCTCCTCAAGATCTGCTTCACCTCCGTGAACACTCGGCTTTTGCTGGGCCCCGGAAGGGCCACTCTCACCCATGCTGGCATTCGGGTCCTCCTTAGCGGATCCAGCCTTGCGGCTCTTCCTACTACCCTCAGACTCAGGGGAGACAGAAGCCACATTACTGCGACTCCTGCCAGATCTTCTTACCCCTGAGTCCTCCATGCAGGCCAAACGCTGGCTTCTCCTGTCCCCTGAAGGCCTGCCGCTGGGAACAGGAGCCTGGGGCTTGCTTCCCTCGCTCATGCCTGAGAACCCACTCTCCCCCTGGGGAGGAGATAGCCGGCCTCAGGTGGATAGATTTTCCTCCAAACGCTCAGGAGCAGCAGCAGCAGCAGCAGCAGCAGCTACACACAGCCACAGGCGACCACACCCACAGGTAATCGCAGCTCAGGAACAGCTGGTCCAGAGCTGCACTCACTATTCTGCTGGTGCAGTCACTGTGTACATACATTACTTATCCTGTACTGATCCTGAGTTACATCCTGTATTATACTCCAGAGCTGCACTCACTATTCTGCTGCTGCAGTCACTGTGTACATACATTACTTATCCTGTACTGATCCTGAGTTACATCCTGTATTATACTCCAGAGCTGCACTCACTATTCTGCTGCTGCAGTCACTGTGTACATACATTACTTATCCTGTACTGATCCTGAGTTACATCCTGTATTATACTCCAGAGCTGCACTCACTATTCTGCTGGTGCAGTCACTGTGTACATACATTACTTATCCTGTACTGATCCTGAGTTACATCCTGTATTATACTCCAGAGCTGCACTCACTATTCTGCTGGTGCAGTCACCGTATACATACATTACTTATCCTGTACTGATCCTGAGTTACATCCTGTATTATACTCCAGAGCTGCACTCACTATTCTGCTGGTGCAGTCACTGTGTACATACATTACTTATCCTGTACTGATCCTGAGTTACATCCTGTATTATACTCCAGAGCTGCACTCACTATTCTGCACAATGAATTATGTAGTGGAGTTACACGGTGATTGATGAGAGCACATTTGCTGTGGAGTCAGTTTCACACCTTGATGTCCCCTTGCAGACGGTGATGCTCCTGCTGACAGGCTCCGGTTAGGTGATGCACGGACAGCGGGTTTATTGGATCTTGTATTATCTTTTTGCCGACGGGTCGTTCTCAGTCGCTTTACAGTTTTGCACTCTTTTCATGTCTCGCCTTTTTGAAAACCCGCTATCAGGAGGCAGAGGCGAGTGGCGGTCGGCGAGAAGTGATGTGTCAGCATTCATTTTCCAGGCATGATGTGATTCAGGGCATTTTTCTATTTGCATTGGATTTGCGCAGAGCGATGGCCGCTGGTCGCCGCGCTGGAGCTGAGAGTACTGAGGACTTTGACGTGTTGAATTCCTTGCTCAGTATAAGCCTCTCATCAGCAGGCGCCGGGCCGCAGCGTACACCGTCCTATAAAGTACAGATATGAGGAGAGACATATGGCGGTGTAATTGTCACCTCCTGTCACATGACAGCCAGGCTGATGACAGAGAGCACTAGACTGAATTCACCTGCGACCGTTCTCGTCAGGTCTGCAGATAGTGGGCAGGTAGGTGGTTGTGGCGGATTCCTTCTTCCTCACTGTTCGCTGCTGAGGTTTTGGTGCAATGCTCGGCCAGCGGAGCAGTGCACTGGAATGTAAACATCAACCGCTGCCAAGACAAACCGCGCTGGACTCCCATATGGAGCGAGTTACGAGAAGCTGCAGCTCAGGAAATGAGGCTTTTTTTTTCTAGTTTTCTGTATTTGCAGCCTGACACCTCAGAGCAGCGAGCGCCAGACACGATACGACAGGCCTGGCGCTGTGGGGCTGAACAAAGACTGCACAGATCTCCTCCATGGCTTGTGCACATGAGCTTGCAATCTAAACCTTGTACACTGCCGAGAGCTGCCATGGAGTAATACGGAGGGAGTCCAGTTATTTATGGCAGCGATAAGAACTGGGGGGGGGGGGATGGAGGGCAGATTATTTCTGCAGTGTGTGAATGGGGTCCTGAAGATCCTGGTCTCTTATATTGCAGTGTAATGTGGAATCTGTGTAGATAAGAAATGGAAGACTGGACCTAAGAGCTTACAATCTAAACCATCAGTGCGATGCAGCTGATAATGGTGGCCGGTGCGGTGTAATTATTAACATGAGCTTCGCAAACCTTGACACCTTGGAGCAGAAGCCGGAGTGACAGCCCGTCCGCCTGTGTTCGCCTCCCCCAAGTTGTATTTCCACATGATGATGGGGGGGGGGGGCTCAGCTGATATTCCCCGGTCTTCTCTCGGACTGGGCGGTTGCTGTTGCAGCTTCCATGACTTTTTCTTTTCTCTTTACTTTGTGCACATTTACAAGCTGCCGGCTCCCTGGGACCTTCTTCCAGATGTGACTGGCGCCCTCTAGCTGCAGTGATGGGCGTTGTATGCGGACCCTGGTGACCAGGACAGCCCAGTGTAGTCCCCGTCATCACCCAGAACTGCGCAGCGAAGGATTTCCCAGCAGGTTGAGTGCATTTCTCCCACAGAATAAAATCCTCTGTTGCGTCGCTTCTCCTGCGTTTTCTCAATGACATTTTCCCATGAAAATAAAGTTCTTCTTTGAGGTTTTGATCCGTTTTCACACTGAGGTGAACGCGGCAGCGGGTGAATACACGGATGAAGGCGTTGTATGTTTTATAAGAAGCTGCGGAAAAGCCCAGAATATGTCAGCGCTATATAAGTGAGCAAAATAAGGAGACAGGTTAGAGGTCACTGACCCCCACAGATGCAGGGTCCGTGTCTGAAGACGCTGCGGTTTGCAGGAATCGGTGCTGCATATTTATCAGATTTTGCGCAATATTTGATAAATTTGGTGCATCTTTAAGTCAAAAGAGTATATAAGACGGCGGATTTTCTGCCCGATAATCGTTAACGACTGCTTCCCTCCCGACAATCGCTAGGACACCCTTTACACTTCTGTTCTGAGATGTTACTGCAAAACACGGACAGCGGCAATGTGCGTTCCGCATTTTGCAGACCGCACATTGCCGGCACTAAGAGAATATGCCTGTATTTGTCCGCTATTGCAGACAAGAATAGGACATGTTCTATTTTTTTCAGGATCGGAATTGTGGACCCAGAAGCGCGGGACCGCAATTCCGGATTGGGGCCGCACACCGCGTGGCCCCATAGAAATGGATGGGTCCACAATTCCGTTCCGCAAAATGTGGAATGGAATTGCAGATGTGTGAATGGAACCTTACACCGCTGCTTTACTGGGGTAAAGATTGAGATCGTTTTTTTGCAACTTTTTAAAATGCAATGGATATTTTTGGCTTAAATCAGCTCAACAGGCCAACTCTGCCGAAACTGGAGGGAGTAGTGGAAACAAGCACAATGTAACGGCGTAACGCTCCGTGACCACATGTTGTTCTCGCTAAACTGTCGCAGGGTTCAGGGCTGTCGCATCTAGACGTTTGCTTACTGCGCTAATTGCATGCTAATCCAGTGCTAATGAGTCTCTCAGCACCTTTGCCTGTCTGATATCCCCCTCCCCGTCCCGTCTCCCACTGCATTAATGGCGCCACTTCCTGTTCTTAATAACTGGGGATAATTTATGTAGAAAGGTGTCAGTTATTCTGCATCAGAAACGCAGATACGGCGAATACAAGATTTTCCAGGGACGTGTTTCACTTTTCTTTGCTAATTTCTGCGGATGAAAAATGCTCCATTCAGACGTCCAGTTCATTAATCTGGCCGCACCCTTTATATATGCTCACGGCTTTGGCACCATTTTCTTTCCTGCCGACAGTTAGTTAATTCTTGCATCTTGGTCGTTTTGCATCGCGGTGTATATCCATTTTCTGGTTGTGCATCCATTTTTAACAACAGTCGAAAACAAATGCATTAAAATAGGCTTTTAGTCCCCCCCCCCCCCCCCCCCCGCAGTGCCCTCAGTACATATTACTGCAATCCCTTTGTGCCCCCACTATAGATGATGGACCCCTTTATGCCTCCCGGTAGTTGTAATAGCCCCCAAGTTGTGCCCCAGTATAGCTACTCGCCCCCAGTTGTGCGTCTATGTATAATGCGCTGCCTTTCCCCCACCCCCGATAGTCCTGACAATAAAAAAAAAAATAGTAATAATAAAATACTCATCCACTTGCACCTGAGAGGACACTGGCTCCGCCCTGGAGGCAGCAGGACCGGACATTCCTAGCGTTGTGATGTCACAGATATGACGTCATGATGCTGAGAGCGTGCGTGCTGCGGTCTCCAGTGTGGAGCGAGTCTTTCTCCATGTGTATTTATTAATAATGGCTGCTAGGTGGGTGGGTGCCCGTCTAAAGGGCCTTTAAATGGGGTCCAGCTCACTGTGAAAACAGTCAAAAATAGAACATGTACTATTTTTTGACGACCGCTATTCTTTTGCCATTAAAAAATGTCCATGTGAACAGCTGCACAGACTTCAGTTAGTTGTAATAATGGCCGTGTCACAGTCGTTACTTAAACAACCACCACACGGGCTTTTTTCCTGTTCATGTCCATGAGACCTTATTGTATTTCATTTTCTGATGGAGTGTTACAATGAGATGTTGGCCCCATCCTGATCATCGGCGCCTTGCCCCTTCCCATCCTGATCATCGGCGCCTTGTCCCTTCCCATCCTGATCATCGGCGCCTTGCCCCTTCCCATCATAATAATCGGCGCCTTGCCCCTTCCCATCCTGGTCATCGGCGCCTTGCCCCTTCCCATCCTGGTCATCGGCGCCTTGCCCCTTCCCATCCTGATCATCTGCGCCTTGCCCCTTCCCATCCTGATCATCTGCGCCTTGCCCCTTCCCATCCTGATCATCGGCGCCTTGCCCCTTCCCATCCTGATCATCGGCGCCTTGCCCCTTCCCATCCTGATCATCGGCGCCTTGCCCCTTCCCATCCTAATCATCGGCGCCTTGCCCCTTCCCATCCTGATCATCGGCGCCTTGCCCCTTCCCATCATAATCATCGGCGCCTTGCCCCTTCCCATCATAATCATCGGCGCCTTGCCCCTTCCCATCCTGATCATCGGCGCCTTGCCCCTTCCCATCCTGATCATCGGCGCCTTGCCCCTTCCCATCCTGATCATCGGCGCCTTGCCCCATCCTAATCATCGGCGCCTTGCCCCATCCTAATCATCGGCGCCTTGCCCCATCCTAATCATCGGCGCCTTGCCCCCTCCCATCCTAATCATCGGCGCCTTGCCCCTTCCCATCCTGATCATCGGCGCCTTGCCCCATCCTAATCATCGGCGCCTTGCCCCTTCCCATCCTAATCATCGGCGCCTTGCCCCATCCTAATCATCGGCGCCTTGCCCCTTCCCATCATAATCATCAGTGCATTGCCCCTTCCCATCATAATCATTGGCACCTTCCCCCATCCTAATCATTGGCGCCTTGCCCCGCCCCATCCTATACATCGGCACCTTGCCCCGCCTCATCCTAAACATCGGCACCTTGCCCCACCCCATCCTATACATCTGCACCTTGCCCCGCCTCATCCTATACATCAGCACCTTGCCCCGCCCCATCCTATACATCGGCACTTTGCCCCGCCCCATCCTATACATCGGCACCTTGCCCCGCCCCATCCTATACATCGGCACCTTGCCCCGCCCCATCCTATACATCGGCACCTTGCCCCGCCCCATCCTATACATCGGCACCTTGCCCCGCCCCATCCTATACATTGGCACCTTGCCCCGCCCCATCCTATACATTGGCACCTTGCCCCGCCCCATCCTATACATCGGCACCTTGCCCCGCCCCATCCTATACATCGGCACCTTGCCCCGCCCCATCCTATATATCGGCACCTTGCCCCGCCCCATCCTATATATCAGCACCTTGCCCCGCCCCATCCTGAACATCGGCGCCTTGCCCCGACCCCTCCATCCGTCGGCATCTACATCATTAAAGTTACTGGTAAGAATGCTGAAAGTGTCAAAATTCTTCAGTGAAATGTTCAAAGAGAAGGAAAGATTTCTACTCGCATCAAATAATTCATGGCATGATAAAAGTTTCAGTTTCCTGCATTATAACAAGGATCTGCCCGAGATGTTCCTGATGTTTACAGACCTTCCGAGAGAGAAAAGACTGAGCTGCGCCCGGGTCAGGCCCTCAACACCTGAACATTACTTTTGTGGGATGGATGAAGTGGTTGATCATGTGACCTGCCATAGAAAATGTATGGTTCATCGGGAAAGTCCTCACACCCTCTCACTGGCCTCACATTCTGTTCTCTTGCATCTTGTGCCCTCAGTCCCCATAATAAGAAAGTGAGAACAGAAAGTTAGAAAACTTTACTGATTTACTCGGGACATAGGTCTTCAGCCCCTTTACTCGGGACATAGGTCTTCAGCCCCTTTACTCGGGACATAGGTCTTCAGCCCCTTTGGCAGCGATTCCAGACTCCAGTTTTCTTGGAGGTGATGTCACCAGGTTTACACCTGGATTTGGGGATTTTCGGCTGTTCTTCTCTGCAGATCTTCTCCAGCTCTGTCAGGTTGGATGGGGGCCTTCAGTAGACAGCTATTGTCACTTCTCTCCAGAGATGTTCGATTGGGTTCAGGGCTCTGGCTGGGCCCCTCAAGGACATTCCCAGAGTTGTTCCTCAGCCGCCCCTGTGTTGTCCTGGCCGTGTGCTTAGGGTCATTGTCTTGTTGGAAGGTGAACCTTCGGCCCAGTCTGAGGTCCAAAACTCTGGATTAGAACCTTCAGCCCAGATTGGTGGAGGCTGCAGTGACGGTCGACCTTCCTGAAGTTTCTCCCATCTGCACACAGGATCTCTGGAGCTCGGCCAGAGTGACCATTGGGTTCTTGGTCTCCTCTCTTACCAAGGCCCTTCCCCTGATTACTTAGTTTGGGGGCTGCAGCTTTAGGAATCATCCTTGTTCTTCTTCCATATAATAATTATGGAAGCCACTGTGGTCTTGAGAACTTTTAATGCAGCAGAAATGTCTGTCCCCTTCTCCAGATCTGAGCCTCCACACAATCCTGTCTCTGAGCTCTACAGGCAGTTCTCTCCTCCTCGTGGCTTGGTTTTGGCTCTGATGCATTGTCAGCCATGAGATCTTCTATAGACAGGGCCGTGTCCTTCCACATCATCTCCAATCAGCGGAATTTACCACAGGTGACTCCAATCAAGGTGTAGAACGTCTCAGAGATGATCCAGAGACATGGGAGGAACCCGAGCGAAATGTCAAGTGTCACAGCAAAGGGGCTGAAGACTTATGTCCATGTGAAAGGGGCTGAAGACTTATGTTCAGATTTCTCACCTTCTGTTCTCACTTTCTTATTATGGGGGTGAGGGCAGAATGATGGGGGGACTGATGAGACAAGGAGCGAGACAACAGATTGTGAGGACAGGGTGTGAGGACTTTCCAAATGCACTTTAAGTGTGAGCAATGGATGACGAATCGGATGCTGTAATGCAGCAGAATATAACGTTGGGCCACTACCGTGATTTACCGCTTCGTTCTGTTATCCTCTGACATTTGCGTTTCTCTTTTCCTGCAGGAATGGCGGCTGGACTCCATGGTCGTCCTGGGCGCAGTGCAGCACGTCCTGTGGGATCGGCTTCCAGGTGCGGCAGAGGACCTGCAGTAACCCCGCTCCACGGTTTGGAGGCAGAGTGTGCGTAGGGCAAAGCAGAGAGGAACGGTGAGAACCCCTTATAGAAGTGTCTCGTACCCAACTCGCCACTAAAAATCAGCAGCTCTGCGGCAGCTAATGGGTTAATACCATAGAGGTAGCTGCACATTGACAGTAAGTGTCTGTCACTTTGTTGCTCCTGCAGACGTTCTGATAGCGGCCTGTGCCATCAATAATTCACTACTCCCCCAACTGCGCAGCTTGTATCATTACCTCCATCTCGCCGCGGTTCCTTATAGTTACAAGATCAAATCTACTCCTCGAATCTCACTTAGTAAACAAGCAGCTCTTCATTAATATTGTATTTCAGTAAAGTACCCCCCCCCCCCCGTAATAACAGAGCAATGGCGGGAGAGTGTTTCATCGGGAGCTCGGCCAGCGGTGGCGCAAGAATAGAGCGAGTGATCACCTCCAGGACCTACTTCTGGGGGCCACCGGCTTCTATTCAACTTAGACTATGGGGTCATTTACAGAAATATGTCTATATCGGGTGTATTTCTGGTGCAGATTACAGCACAAAGGTTATTTGCGCCACAATCTGCAACTTTTTCCCGCTCATGACAGGTTTATAAAAGTGGACGTGGTGTGGAAAGGGGCGGGCCAGCAGGCCCCTATCATTCATCATTTTCTACGTCTGTTTTAGGCTCCATTCACACGTCCGTAGTGTGTTTTGCGGATGCACGGATCCGAAAAACACGGACACCGGCAATGTGTGTTCTGCATTTTGCGGACCACACATGGCCGGCACTAATAGAATATGCCTATTCTTGTCCGCAATTGTGGACAAGAATAGGACATGTTCGATTTTTTTTGGTAATGGAAATGTGGACCCGGAAGTGCGGTCCGCATTTCCGGAGCTGGGCCGCACATCATGCGGCCCCATAGAAATGAATGAATGGGTCCGCAAAATGCGGAACAAAATTGCGGACGTGTGAATGGAGCCTTAGTCTAAATGTAATACAGCTCGGAAGCTCTTACATTTAGACTGGCGCCTGTTCAGAACTTCGGTGGATCCACTACCAGCTATAGAGTTTATTAAGACACTTTAAAGCTGCGCTCACTATTCTGCTGGTGCAGTCACTGTGTACATACATTACTTATCCTGTACTGATCCTGAGTTACATCCTGTATTACACTCCAGAGCTGCACTCGCTATTCTGCTGGTGCAGTCACTGTGTACATACATTACTTATCCTGTACTGATCCTGAGTTACATCCTGTATTACACTCCAGAGCTGCACTCGCTATTCTGCTGGTGCAGTCACTGTGTACATACATTACTTATCCTGTACTGATCCTGAGTTACATCCTGTATTATACTCCAGAGCTGCACTCACTATTCTGCTGGTGCAGTCACTGTGTACATACATTACTTATCCTGTACTGATCCTGAGTTACATCCTGTGTTATACTCCAGAGCTGCACTCACTATTCTGCTGGTGCAGTCACTGTGCACATACATTACTTATCCTGTACTGATCCTGAGTTACATCCTGTATTATACTCCAGAGCTGCACTCACTATTCTGCTGGTGCAGTCACTGTGTACATACATTACTTATCCTGAGTTACATTCTGTATTATACTCCAGAGCTGCACTCACTATTCTGCTGGTGCAGTCACTGTGTACATACATTACTTATCCTGTACTGATCCTGAGTTACATCCTGTATTATACTCCAGAGCTGCACTCACTATTCTGCTGGTGTAGTCACTGTGTACATACATTACTTATCCTGTACTGATCCTGAGTTACATCCTGTATTATACTCCGGAGCTGCACTCACCATTCTGCTAGTCCACCTGCAGACAGATGACTGTACAATGTCCGGTATAGAGATGAAACTTTCCGATTACCAGAACAAGCAGTGCAGACGCTGAACCAGCAGCGGTAAGGGGCCTGTTGCGGGACAGTACATTGTGAGCAGTGTTTTGTCCCCCTATTACAATGTGTCTAATGTATTGGTGACACAGTGACGCCGCTCATGCCGCTCTTACGCCAGTGGTGATTAAGACGCTGGCGCGGTCTCATGTAATATTGACATAAAATGCTAATGTCGCGCGCTCCAGCGGCTCCTGGCTCCTCACATCTGGTAATGGACACAATTAATTAGCTTCTGCTGTTGATTCTATTTTCCTAATTAGACATTTTCGGGGGATGTGACCCGGGCGGACAGCGCAGCCGGTCTGACCTTTTACTGGATTTCACATGGAAAGCAGAAAGGGTGTCGGGTTCATCAATATTCTGTTAATTGTGCTAATCGCCGTCTCTCCGGCGTCCTCCCCTCTGCCCCTTCTCATTAGACCTGCTCACAGAGTTGTTATATATTAGCCGGTAATGGCCGCACTGTTACTTTCCCGATGACTCAGTTATTTAGCGTTCACATAATCCAGATGATAATTAGATTTAGTTCTGTGCGGAGCTCCCGCTGCGTCTGTGAATAGCGCGCGTCTTATGGATGGATTGTCATTTCCTAGAACAGAGAGGATTACTGATTGGTTGTTCTTGCAGCAGTTTCCATCTGGTCGGTTTAGCGCGGTGCTTCGGTTTCTGTTTGTTCAGTTTAGCACAGCGCAGTGGTTTGCATCTGGTCAGTTTAGCGCTGTGCAGTAGTTTATGTCTGGTCAGTATAATGCTGTGCGGCGGGTCCCACGTGGTCGGTTTAGCGCTGTGCAGCAGTTTGTCTGGTCAGTATAATACTGTGCGGCGGTTCCCACGTGGTCGGTTTAGCGCTGTGCAGCAGTTTTCCGTCTGGTCAGTATAATGCTGTGCGGCGGTTCCCACGTGGTCGGTTTAGCGCTGTGCAGCAGTTTGTCTGGTCAGTATAATGCTGTGCGGCGGTTCCCACGTGGTCGGTTTAGCGCTGTGCAGCAGTTTTCCGTCTGGTCAGTATAATGCTGTGCGGCGGTTCCCACGTGGTTGGTTTAGCGCTGTGCAGCAGTTTTCCGCCTGGTCAGTATAATGCTGTGCGGCGGTTCCCACGTGATCGGTTTAGCGCTGTGCAGCAGTTTTCCGTCTGGTCAGTATAATGCTGTGCGGCGGTTCCCACGTGGTCGGTTTAGCGCTGTGTAGCAGTTTTCCGTCTGGTCAGTATAAAGCTGTGCGGCGGTTCCCACGTGGTCAGTTTAGCGCTGTGCAGCAGTTTTTTATGTCTGGTCAGTATAATGCTGTGCGGCGGTTCCCACGTAGTCGGTTTAGCGCTGTGCAGCAGTTTTCCGTCTGGTCAGTATAATGCTGTGCGGCGGTTCCCACGTGGTCGGTTTAGCGCTGTGCAGCAGTTTTCCGACTGGTCAGTATAATGCTGTGCGGCGGTTCCCACGTGGTCGGTTTAGCGCTGTGCAGCAGTTTTTTTATGTCTGGTCAGTATAAAGCTGTGCGGCGGTTCCCACGTAGTCGGTTTAGCGCTGTGCAGCAGTTTATGTCTGGTCAGTATAATACTGTGCGGCGGTTCCCACGTGGTCTGTTTAGCGCTGTGCAGCAGTTTGTCTGGTCAGTATAATGCTGTGCGGCGGTTCCCACGTGGTCGGTTTAGCGCTGTGCAGCAGTTTTTTTATGTCTGGTCAGTATAAAGCTGTGCGGCGGTTCCCACGTAGTCGGTTTAGCGCTGTGCAGCAGTTTATGTCTGGTCAGTATAATACTGTGCGGCGGTTCCCACGTGGTCGGTTTAGCGCTGTGCAGCAGTTTTTTTATGTCTGGTCAGTATAAAGCTGTGCGGCGGTTCCCACGTAGTCGGTTTAGCGCTGTGCAGCAGTTTATGTCTGGTCAGTATAATACTGTGCGGCGGTTCCCACGTGGTCTGTTTAGCGCTGTGCAGCAGTTTGTCTGGTCAGTATAATGCTGTGCGGCGGTTCCCACGTGGTCGGTTTAGCGCTGTGCAGCAGTTTATGTCTGGTCAGTATAATACTGTGCGGCGGGTCCCACGTGGTCAGTTTAGCGCTGTGCAGCAGTTTATGTCTGGTCAGTATAATGCTGTGCGGCGGTTCCCACGTGGTCGGTTTAGCGCTGTGCAGCAGTTTTTCGTCTGGTCAGTATAATGCTGTGCGGCGGTTCCCACGTGGTCGGTTTAGCGCTGTGCAGCAGTTTATGTCTGGTCAGTATAATGCTGTGCGGCAGTTCCCACGTGGTCGGTTTAGCGCTGTGCAGCAGTTTTCCGTCTGGTCAGTATAATGCTGTGCGGCTGTTCCCACGTGGTCGGTTTAGCGCTGTGCAGCAGTTTTCCGTCTGGTCAGTATAAAGCTGTGCGGCGGTTCCCACGTAGTCGGTTTAGCGCTGTGCAGCAGTTTGTCTGGTCAGTATAATGCTGTGCGGCGGTTCCCACGTGGTCAGTATAGCGCTGTGCAGCAGTTTGTCTGGTCAGTATAATGCTGTGCGGCGGTCCCCACGTGGTCGGTTTAGCGCTGTGTAGCAGTTTATGTCTGGTCAGTATAATGCTGTGCGGCGGTTCCCACGTGGTCGGTTTAGCGCTGTGCAGCAGTTTTCCGTCTGGTCAGTATAATGCTGTGCGGCGGTTCCCACGTGGTCGGTTTAGCGCTGTGCAGCAGTTTGTCTGGTCAGTATTATGCTGTGCGGTGGTTCCCACGTAGTCGGTTTAGCGCTGTGCAGCAGTTTTCCGTCTGGTCAGTATAATGCTGTGCGGCGGTTCCCACGTGGTCTGTTTAGCGCTGTGCAGCAGTTTATGTCTGGTCAGTATAATGCTGTGCGGCGGTTCCCACGTGGTCAGTATAGCGCTGTGCAGCAGTTTGTCTGGTCAGTATAATGCTGTGCGGCGGTCCCCACGTGGTCGGTTTAGCGCTGTGTAGCAGTTTATGTCTGGTCAGTATAATACTGTGCGGCGGTTCCCACGTGGTCTGTTTAGCGCTGTGCAGCAGTTTATGTCTGGTCAGTATAATGCTGTGCGGCGGTTCCCACGTGGTCGGTTTAGCGCTGTGCAGCAGTTTATGTCTGGTCAGTATAATACTGTGCGGCGGTTCCCACGTGGTCAGTATAGCGCTGTGCAGCAGTTTGTCTGGTCAGTATAATGCTGTGCGGCGGTCCCCACGTGGTCGGTTTAGCGCTGTGTAGCAGTTTATGTCTGGTCAGTATAATACTGTGCGGCGGTTCCCACGTGGTCTGTTTAGCGCTGTGCAGCAGTTTATGTCTGGTCAGTATAATTCTGTGCGGCGGTTCCCACGTGGTCAGTATAGCGCTGTGCAGCAGTTTGTCTGGTCAGTATAATGCTGTGCGGCGGTCCCCACGTGGTCGGTTTAGCGCTGTGTAGCAGTTTATGTCTGGTCAGTATAATACTGTGCGGCGGTTCCCACGTGGTCGGTTTAGCGCTGTGCAGCAGTTTTCCGTCTGGTCAGTATAATGCTGTGCGGCGGTTCCCACGTGGTCGGTTTAGCGCTGTGCAGCAGTTTTCCGTCTGGTCAGTATAATGCTGTGCGGCGGTTCCCACGTGGTCGGTTTAGCGCTGTGTAGCAGTTTTCCGTCTGGTCAGTATAATACTCTGTGGCGGTTCCCATGTGGTCGGTTTAGCGCTGTGTAGCAGTTTATGTCTGGTCAGTATAATACTGTGCGGCGGTTCCCACGTGGTCTGTTTAGCGCTGTGCAGCAGTTTATGTCTGGTCAGTATAATGCTGTGCGGCGGTTCCCACGTGGTCGGTTTAGCGCTGTGCAGCAGTTTATGTCTGGTCAGTATAATACTGTGCGGCGGTTCCCACGTGGTCAGTATAGCGCTGTGCAGCAGTTTGTCTGGTCAGTATAATGCTGTGCGGCGGTCCCCACGTGGTCGGTTTAGCGCTGTGTAGCAGTTTATGTCTGGTCAGTATAATGCTGTGCGGCGGTTCCCACGTGGTCTGTTTAGCGCTGTGCAGCAGTTTATGTCTGGTCAGTATAATGCTGTGCGGAGGTTCCCACGTGGTCTGTTTAGCGCTGTGCAGCAGTTTATGTCTGGTCAGTATAATGCTGTGCGGCGGTCCCCACGTGGTCGGTTTAGCGCTGTGCAGCAGTTTATGTCTGGTCAGTATAATGCTGTGCGGCGGTCCCCACGTGGTCGGTTTAGCGCTGTGCAGCAGTTTATGTCTGGTCAGTATAATGCTGTGCGGTGGTTCCCACGTGGTCTGTTTAGCGCTGTGCAGCAGTTTATGTCTGGTCAGTATAATGCTGTGCGGTGGTTCCCACGTAGTCGGTTTAGCGCTGTGCAGCAGTTTATGTCTGGTCAGTATAATGCTGTGCGGCGGTTCCCACGTGGTCTGTTTAGCGCTGTGCAGCAGTTTATGTCTGGTCAGTATAATGCTGTGCGGTGGTTCCCACGTGGTCTGTCTAGCGCTGTGCAGCAGTTTATGTCTGGTCAGTATAATGCTGTGCGGCGGTTCCCACGTGGTCGGTTTAGCGCTGTGCAGCAGTTTTCCGTCTGGTCAGTATAATGCTGTGCGGCGGTCCCCACGTGGTCGGTTTAGCGCTGTGCAGCAGTTTATGTCTGGTCAGTATAATGCTGTGCGGTGGTTCCCACGTGGTCTGTTTAGCGCTGTGCAGCAGTTTATGTCTGGTCAGTATAATGCTGTGCGGCGGTTCCCACGTGGTCTGTTTAGCGCTGTGCAGCAGTTTATGTCTGGTCAGTATAATGCTGTGCGGTGGTTCCCACGTGGTCTGTTTAGCGCTGTGCAGCAGTTTATGTCTGGTCAGTATAATGCTGTGCGGTGGTTCCCACGTGGTCTGTTTAGCGCTGTGCAGCAGTTTATGTCTGGTCAGTATAATGCTGTGCGGCGGTTCCCACGTGGTCGGTTTAGCGCTGTGCAGCAGTTTTCCGTCTGGTCAGTATAATGCTGTGCGGCGGTTCCCACGTGGTCTGTTTAGCGCTGTGCAGCAGTTTATGTCTGGTCAGTATAATGCTGTGCGGTGGTTCCCACGTGGTCTGTTTAGCGCTGTGCAGCAGTTTATGTCTGGTCAGTATAATGCTGTGCGGCGGTTCCCACGTGGTCGGTTCAGCGCTGTCCGGTGACCTGTATTATGTTCGGTCTCTTGACTCCTCTCCATCTTGTCTCCTCCCTCAGGTTCTGCAATGAGAACAGTCCCTGTCCGGTCCCCATATTCTGGTCTTTATGGGGTTCATGGAGCAAATGCAGTGCAGACTGCGGAGGGGGCGTCCACTCCAGACAGCGCACCTGTGAGAACGGGAACACCTGCCCCGGCTGCGCTCAGGTAATTCTCACCCCCCTCACCCTACAGCCTAAATTAACAATGTTGCTGTCAGTCAGTTTAGCTTCTCGTGGTGGGGGCCATTTGAGGGACAGATGTTCTTATCTCGCCTAGTCGCATTGCCGCAGTAATGTCATCGGGTGCTTGCAGCACGATGGCGGTTTGCGATGTTTTGTGCGGTCACATTACGCTCAGTAACATCAGGTGGAAATCTTTCCTTGCAGGAATTCAGGATCTGTAACTCGGAGACGTGTCCTGAGGTGCGCAGAAACACTCCTTGGACGCCGTGGATGACGGTTAATATCACACAGGGCGGTGCTCGTCAGGAACAGAGATTCCGCTACACCTGTCGCGCTCAACTCTCCGACCCCCATGAGCTTCAGTTTGGGAGGAAAAAAACGGAGACGCGATTCTGTCCCAATGATGGTTCTGCGGCCTGCGAGACCGACTGTGAGTGTCAGCACAATATGACGAGACTCATCCTGTGCAGATTGGAAAGTTCTTGAACTTTCTGCCTTTGCTTGCTGTCACTAATTTGATACAATAAGAAGCCTTCCTGATCTAACACTTGTCATAGCTGAGTGTTTGTTACAATGTATCCAGTCTAGGCAGGGCTCTGTGAGTAATGCCATGGTGATAGTCGCCTCTAAACAAAGTTATTTTTTACTGCAGCTCTGGTGGACGACATGATGCGGAGCGGGAAGTCCCCGGCGCGGATTGTCAGCGGTGGATGGAGTCCGTGGGGCGCGTGGTCGGCCTGTTCTCGGGACTGTGAATTAGGATTCCGCTCTAGAAAAAGAACTTGCAGTAATCCGGAACCTCGGAACGGTGGTCAACCCTGCATGGGGTCTGCCACCGAGTTCCAGGATTGTAACCCACAGCTTTGCCCAGGTGAGGACAACCCCCCAGCACACAGATGGTCCAGAGGAAGGAGCTGGTTACATAGTGACATCGGCAGTAATGCCCCGCTCGTTCACTCGGTTATAAAACGTTATTTGGCATGTGGCCTCTGGGGGCGCTGTTTGCCTCTTACCTCATAACACATTCTAATCAGCTCTGATGATCAGCATAGTCCTAGACGTGATTTGGGAGTCCTTCCCCTTTAAATATTCCATTCAGGAAATAAATGAATTGTGATGTGGATGATTCTGCCCCCTGCAGGATGTAACAGACGTTACACTTAACATTAACCCTTTGAAAGCAGCCGAATAACAAAAGAGGGTTGGATTCATAAAGTGTCAAAGGGATATTCCAGTTACAAATCGTTATCCACAGGTTAGAGAATAACTATTAGATTGGCGGGGGTCCTATTACTGGGACCTCCAACAATGACAAGAATGGGGGCCCCAAACCCTGTGGAGCCCCTGAAATGAAGGGAGCGGCTGGTTGGAATTGCACGTCTCCACTCCATTAATTTGCACAGCACCGGGCCGTCTCCGGAGCGCCCATAGAAATGAATGGACACGCGTTTCCAACCAGCCGCTCCGTTCATTTCAGGGGGCTCCACAGGGTACGGGGTCCCAGGGGCAGGACCCCGACCGGTCTAATAGTGATCTGTGGATAGGGGATCAGTGTTTGTAATCAGCGTGGCTCCCGGGATCACATAATTGCGCTCTGTACGTGACATGGATCTCTGTGGTCGCGCTCTGCTCATTAGTGAATACAGACTCTCCCGGCTCCGCTTTATGTCGCGCCGCCTCCCATCGTCCCCGGTAGTATAATCTTTACGAGGAGTCTGACTGAAAGTGAACGTGAGGCAAACACAATTACGTCTTAATTGAAAACAACAAGGTGCTTTCTGCTGCTCGGCGCGGCTTTATGGGGTAATTGTTTTCTTGCCGTCATAATCTCAGGCTTTATTCCCCCGTAAACTGCGCCGGATCCGGCAATGAATAATAAAAACGGCATCGGCACCAGCAATAAATAGGTTTTATACAGGTGCTTGGGCTAAAGTCTGCTTTCCTTTTACTGCGTTCCTCTAGCGCTGACCCTATAACCCGTGCAGGGACCAGGCTGGGCTGCAGAGCTCACAATCTGATGTTCACATTGCTATTTGTGGAACTATTTGGACGGAGCGTTGTGCTATGTGGTCACATGATTGGGCAGGTGCTGGAAAAGCGCCACCTACTGGAGAAGGTTTGGAAGGAAATAGCTTTTTTACATTGGGTCCCCCCTAAGGTCGCGTTTCGCTGCTGAAGACTTTTCCATTTTTTCTGATGGTTTCAAATGTCAGGATTTTGGAAAAAATCACTTAGCAATCATTGCAAAAGTCACAAAATCGCCAGATTTTATTATTTTTATTACAAATATTGTTCATGTTCCGAAATACTGAATATTGAGTGTTTGTTAAAGGGTCTGCCCAGTCTTTTGTACTTCAATTTCTTACCCCTTTCCGGATCTGTGATTGCTGTCAGGGAATAGGAGCAGTCTTGTTTACATCTAGAGGCTGAAAACCTGAACAACTACATCAGAGAGTAGAGGGTTTGTTACAGTGCGTCTGTGGGGTAAGACCTCTCCCTGTCACAAACCCAGCACATTGGAGTCAATGGAAGGAATTGTTGCGATTGTTACATTTGGCTATTCTGAAGCCATTGATGGATACGATTTTGCTTCTAGGGGGAGTTTTTCTACTTCTGGATTCACAGCTTCTTTGGAATTAAACACGTTAAATATGCGGGACCAGGCCGACATGAGAGATGCATTTCATTAACACTGTTACTTGATTATGTACATTTTTTATACACAGAAGTTTATAAATAGTTTAAGTAAAATGTATATAATGTTCTGTAAATCTCAATAACCCTGCATGAGCAGAGAAGCGTCCCGTGATCTAATATACAGCTTCACACTGACGGCACCTCCAGCCACTGCCATGTCGGCCCCCCTTACACCCTCGTCTCAAGTGATTAAAGGTTTGCAGTGAGCGCAGTTTAACATCCTCGGAATCAACCACTTCAGATGACATTAATCACCTTAGTGGACGTATAGCCCAGTACTCGCCCACCTCCTCCAAGAATGAATGACTGTAAAGAACTGTCGGTGTACAGTACAGCTGAATGTCCCTTCCATTATCACTCAGACTGGAGCACAGATTTCATGTCCTCTGTTCCCTGTCCTGTGCCAAGTGCAATGAGATGTCTGACTCCAAGAAGGGAAAAGAAAGTGAACATTTCTACAGGGTCACTGCTCCTACCCATTCAGCATCTGCTTGGGAACCAAAACTTTACACTGACATCAACTACTAAAGTATAAATACTATATTTAACACTGCACTGTATGTGCCAGAATACAACTACTATAATACTGCCTCCTATGTACAAGAATATAACTACTATAATACTGTCTCCTATGTACAAGAATATAACTACTATAATACTGCATCCTATGTACAAGAATACAACTACTATAATACTGCCTCCTATGTACAAGAATACAACTACTATAATACTGCCTCCTATGTACAAGAATACAACTACTATAATACTGCTCCTATGTACAAGAATATAACTGCTATAATACTGCTCCTATGTACAAGAATATAACTACTATAATACTGCTCCTATGTACAAGAATATAACTACTATAATACTGCTCCTATGTACAAGAATATAACTACTATAATACTGCTCCTATGTACAAGACTATAACTACTATAATACTGCTCCTATGTACAAGAATATAACTACTATAATACTGCATCCTATGTACAAGAATATAACTACTATAATACTGCTCCTATGTACAATAATATAACTACTATAATACTGCTCCTATGTACAGGAATATAACTACTATAATACTGCTCCTATGTACAAGAATATAACTACTATAATACTGCTCCTATGTACAAGAATATACCTACTATAATACTGCTCCTATGTACAGGAATATAACTACTATAATACTGCTCCTATGTACAAGAATATAACTACTATAATACTGCCTCCTATATACAAGAATATAACTACTATAATACTGCCCCTATGTACAGGAATATAACTACTATAATACTGCCTCCTGTGTACAAGAATATAACTACTATAATACTGCCTCCTATGTACAAGAATACAACTACTATAATACTGCTCCTATGTACAAGAATATAACTACTATAATACTGCCTCCTATGTACAAGAATATAACTACTATAATACTGCTCCTATGTACAAGAATATAACTACTATAATACTGCTCCTATGTACAAGAATATAACTACTATAACACTGCTCCTATGTACAAGAATATAACTACTATAATACTGCTCCTATGTACAGGAATATAACTACTATAACACTGCTCCTATGTACAAGAATATAACTACTATAATACTGCCTCCTATGTACAAGAATATAACTACTATAATACTGCTCTTATGTACAAGAATATAACTACTATAATACTGCCTCCTATGTACAGGAATATAACTACTATAATACTGCCTCCTATGTACAAGAATATAACTGCTATAATACTGCTCCTATGTACAGGAATATAACTACTATAATACTGCCTCCTATGTACAAGACTATAACTACTATAATACTGCTCCTATGTACAAGAATATAACTACTATAATACTGCTCCTGTGTACAAGACTATAACTACTATAATACTGCTCCTATGTACAGGAATATAACTACTATAATACTGCCTCCTATGTACAGGAATATAACTACTATAATACTGCCTCCTATGTACAAGACTATAACTACTATAATACTGCTCCTATGTACAAGACTATAACTACTATAATACTGCTCCTGTGTACAAGGATATAACTACTATAATACTGCTCCTATGTACAGGAATATAACTACTATAATACTGCTCCTATGTACAAGAATATAACTACTATAATACTGCCTCCTATGTACAAGAATTCAACTACTATAACACTGCTCCTATGTACAAGAATATAACTACTATAATACTGCTCCTATGTACAAGAATATAACTACTATAATACTGCTCCTATGTACAAGAATATAACTACTATAATACTGCTCCTATGTACAAGAATATAACTACTATAATACTGCCTCCTATGTACAAGAATATAACTACTATAATGCTGCCTCCTATGTACAAGAATATAACTACTATAATACTGCTCCTATGTACAAGACTATAACTACTATAATACTGCTCCTATGTACAAGACTATAACTACTATAATACTGCTCCTATGTACAAGGATATAACTACTATAATACTGCTCCTATGTACAAGGATATAACTACTATAATACTGCCTCCTATGTACAAGAATATAACGGCTATAATACTGCTCCTATGTACAGGAATATAACTACTATAATACTTCTCCTATGTACAAGAATATAACTACTATAATACTCCTCCTATGTGCAAGAATATAACTACTATAATACTGCTCCTATATACAAGAATATAACTACTATAATACTGCTCCTATATACAAGAATATAACTGCTATAATACTGCCCCTATGTACAAGAATATAACTACTATAATACTCCTCCTATGTACAAGAATATAACTACTATAATACTGCTCCTATGTACAAGAATATAACTACTATAATACTGCTCCTATGTACAAGAATATAACTACTATAATACTGCCCCTATGTACAAGAATATAACTACTATAATACTGCTCCTATGTACAAGAATATCACTACTATAATACTGCTCCTATGTACAAGAATATCACTACTATAATACTGCTCCTATGTACAAGAATATAACTACTATAATACTGCTCCTATGTACAAGAATATAACTGCTATAATACTGCTCCTATGTACAGGAATATAACTACTATAATACTGCTCCTATGTACAAGACTATAACTACTATAATACTGCTCCTATGTACAGGAATATAACTACTATAATACTGCTCCTATGTACAGGAATATAATTGTTATAATACTGCTCCTTATAGACAGGACTGTATCTACCCCTTTGCCCTGTCAGACTATATGAGGAGCAGGCTGATGACGTCCTGACATTTGCACACGGTGCGGAGTCTTGTATCTGTCAGAGATATTTCCTATTTTTGGTCCATTTTATGTTGAGAGTTTGACGTTTACATTTTGGCAGTTCTCTGAATCTCTCACCTTGTGCTCAGAACATTCCCTGATTATCTTTTATTCTCTGCTTTGACCTTTGTGTCCTTTTTACGTTGCAGTGAAGGGTTCGTGGTCATGTTGGTCATCCTGGACACAGTGTTCTGCCACATGTGGCGGTGGACATTACCAGCGCACACGTACCTGCACCAACCCTGCCCCATCTAATGGCGGTGACATCTGCATTGGTCTGCACACAGAGGAGGCGCTGTGTAATACTTACCCGTGTAAAGGTATGGATTATATTGAGACGACCCTTGTGCCCCCTGTAAACACCGTGTAGCAGGTTTATCGCTCGCCGTCGGTCATTGTGGAAGGTTTTGGACACACATTGTCTACACTTTGTATGGTTTATAGATCCTGCACAGAGGAACAGCAGCTCTGGAGGTGGAACACTTTCTAGCTGAGGTCCAGGAGCTTCCGATCTTATCCTGGTTTCTTCAGTGTTGCCATAAGGTTCACGCTGCGGTTTAAGAACCGTTTTGCATTATTCTTTGTTTGGGTAGAAAATGAACCCGAGCTAAGAATATACCGGGCTTCTAATGAGAAGCGGGAGATGCAGCCGGCATCCGAGTCGCTGCCGTCAAGGCTTCGTCTTCAGCACATGAATTCTGAGTGCAGTCTCGGCATATGGCTCATGTCAGCGGTAATTGCCTGTGCGCTGATTTCCATAGACAGGCTGTATAAACACACACAGGGATTTATTTAACGTGGAGCCCGGCCAGGAAATTGCGGTGCGGAGGGGATGTCTCTCCACCCGGTACAACTTGGTTTGGAAGTCGATCAGGATCGCGGTGATTATCCTCTCTGTGAAATTATTTGTGGGCAGACACGGTGCGATCGGTGCGGATGTCGGGCAGATGCGCCATGAATAATTGATGTGATATCTGGGGATTGAGTGAAGTTGTGGCGGTAAACCTGCGGCTGCGCATACAGCGGTGTGTGATTAGTGCCTAATAACACGCCAGCTTCCTGTCACATTTTATCGGAGTCTGAATCGGCTGCGGCCCACGGTAGGGTGAAAATGAAATGACTACCTGGAGGGATCTGAAGACGAGACGCCAGGTGACGGCTCCCTCTGCACCTGGAGGGTCCGTGTGTGGAGATTATATAGTAAGGTTCATCACAAAAAAATCAGTCCCAGGCCCCACAGAAGGCCCCCCCTGCAGGAATAATAGCACCGAGGCCGTGCGCGAGGACTGAATCGCTCATTTGTCATTCGGTTTACGTGATGTATTTTTATTTAGTTTGCAGGTTAGTAATAAATTCATATTTTAGAAGCTGCTGCCTTAAATCATCCGCTGCTGCCTGACTCTGCAAGCTACAAGTTATGTTAATTGAATTCAGGGTGTCAGGGAGCTGCCATGACATCTCTGGGGTGGAAGGGGGGTTATTTACATGCTGGGAGCTGGGTTTCCTGTGGCATAACTAATCGTCCTCTAACCCTGGCTTGTTCCGTTCCTTCGGCTCGGTGTTCCATTGAGTCCTCTGAGAAGCCGGTGAAGTCATTGTAGATGGAGATGCTGTGACACTAGTAAGGGTGTACATTGAGCGGGAGGGCCCTCCACCCCTAGATTAGGAGGAACTCTAGCGCTAAGTCAGTATTGGGTTAAACAGCGGGTTTTGGTTCCGGCCATGGCACGATACCTTACCAGTATGGGCTTGTAGAGGTTTTGATCCATAGACTTCTGTAGGTGTATACAATGTATCTCTAGATATCCACCTAGAAGCTGTGTTGCCTCAGTCACGGTCTATGAGGACTATGGGTCTCTGCTGACCTTTTGGTGGAGCAGATGTACGAGGATGTGATGACTTGTTTGGTTTCCTTGCTGCAGGTGGTTGGGCAGAGTGGTCAGAATGGAGCATGTGTCATGAAGATGGAACACAATATAGAAACCGCTACTGTGACCTACACAACCCTGGACCCACACAGTGTGTTGGAAATAGCACTCAATACAGAGACTGTATATACAATGAGATTCCAGGTAGGCCTCAAACCTTCCTCACCGCCTCCGCTCCGCTGACATTAATGATCTGGTGTCATTCTGCTGGAATTCCCTCAAATATACGGAGTAGTCACCCTGATATTTTAAAGGGTCGCATCATTTTCTTGCAGATCGTGGGTTTCATACGTTCTTAGCAGTTCTCCTTCTTTCTATTTGCAGTCATTCTGCCAGCCTCAAGCATTGATGAAAGTAAAGAGTGTGGAGGTAAGAGAAACCTGTTTGACGGACATCATGTCCTATTGTGTGAGGGATGGGCACTTGGTGGACGTTATTAAGGTACAGTGTGGATGTCGCATCGTCGTCCCATCTTGACGAGCCTTTTCATGTTTCCTACAGGTTTCAGCCTTATTCATCTGATAGCCACTGGTGTGTCTTGTTTCTTTGGCTCCAGCCTCTTGACATTTGTAATCTACGTTTATTGCCAACGGTGCCAGAGACAGTCCCAGGAGTCCACCGTGATTCACCCTGCAACCCCCAACCATCTCCACTACAAGGGAAACTCTACTCCCAAAAATGAGAAATATACTCCCATGGAGTTCAAGGTAGGCGTCTTTGCACTGGGGGGAGAGGTGCATGTCATACAGCATGGGTCATGTACATAATGTGATGGAGACATCAGAGAAGGGTTGATGTGGAGAAGGTGGGAAGTGGATGGGACTGGTTGGAGCATGCTGAAGCGTTCCATCTGGTGGAGATGTTCAATGATTGCATGCTGTGTCATCAAGTCATATCTGTGAAGCCTGGAGGACACCTGCAGAATCCTCTTGCAGTGTAATACTGCCGCTGATTGCTCGATGATTGGACAATCCAAATCTTTTGACATGTTAAAAAATAATTGTTTGCAGGCGGCAAATGGTGGTGTCTAATAATGACCTGCCGTCGGCAAACCACTGTACAGTGTGGGGATGAGTGATGGCTTAGTGATCCCTCCTCCCCATGCTGCGGAGGAGATTGCTGCATGGTCTCCTCCACTAGTGAGCAGGTGATCCCTCCCGACAATCATCTGCCACATCGTGCTGTCTAATACAGCCCTTAACCCTTTACCTCAAGCATCGAACCCCGCCAGAAAATCCAGTCCCATCTGTTCAGGTCGTCTTCCCACAGTCTTGTCTGGTAAGGACCCATTAGTCCTATAGTATGTTTCTGGAGGCAGTAAAGTGGGAGGGGAACCTCATTCAGATCCCGTTAACGCTCGGGTTCTGACGCCGGCTCCTCTTAGCTACTTGGAGAGACGAGAATTAATGTTTGGTTCTCGCTAACCTGCCACAGAAATAAATCAGCCCCGCTGCCTCCTGTTAGGGCTATTGATCCGGTCACTTTGATTTATTTTTATGGAGTCTTGTAAGAAGCCTCTTTAGACAGTGAAGCTGAACTCTTCGGAGGCCGTTACTGGCACTGACCGTTCTTGACCCGGTGGAGGGAGCTTAGTCCATCGTCAGCTGGGAGCAACGGAGGAGTCCAGTGCTCTGAGGGGCCCTTTACACCGGCTGAGGATCGCACAGATTATCGCTGACAAGCGTTCATAGTAATGCTTGTTGGTGTAAACGCTAGTTGATCAGGTAAGGCTACTTTCACACTTGATTTTGGGCGGATCCATCATGGATCTGCAAAAACGGATCAGTTACAATAATACAACCGCCTGCATCCATCATGAACGGATCCATTTGTATCATCTGTAACATAGCCAAGAGGGATCGTCATGAACTCCATTGAAAGTCAATGAGAGACGGATCCGTTTTCTACTGTGCCAGATTGAGTCCGAGAAAATGGATTCGTCCCCATTGACTTACATTGTGCGTCAGAACGGATCCGTTTGGCTTAGTTTTTCAAGCGGACACAAAACGCTGCAGGTGGCCTCCAGAGCGGAATGGAGACTGAGCGGAGGCAAACTGAGGCATTCTAGTCTTCTTCCCACTTTCCGACCACAATCTTCTTTCATTTACCATAAAGACCTCTCACTCTTCTCTTGACAATCCTACTTTTCACACTTACAGAAACCTACACACCATTAACTGCCAGCAACTCATTAACACCCTACAACTAGTTCTTACCCCAATCACTTCCCTCCCCTGTCCAGACTTGGCTGCCAATCATTACAACCAGACCCTCCAAACCACCCTAGATAAAGTTGCTCCAATATCAACCCGTCCCTCTCGACACCGAACACGGCAGCCCTGGCACATTCCTGAAACACGTTTTCTCCAGCGCTGCTCCAGATGTGCAGAACGCTTATGGAGAAAATTGCAAATATCAGCAGACGTCCTCCATTATAAATTTATGCTCAAAACATACAATTCGGCTGTCAACATTGCCAAACAAAAGTACTTCACTTCTCTCATCTTCTCACTCTCAAATAACCCAAAACGGCTCTTTGACACTTTTCATTCCCTTCTGAGCCATAAAGTTCCAGAACCCGTCACTGACCTCTGCGCTGATGGCATGGCCACTTACTTCAGAGACAAGACTGGCAGTATCCGGCAGGAAATAATCTCCCAGTCCCCAAATAATTTCAATCCTCCTCCCTCCAATTCCTTCACATGCTCTCTCTCCTCTTTTGACTCTATCACAGATGAAGAAGTCTCCAGGCTTCTCTCCTTCTCGACCCACGACCTGTAGCAGCGATCCTATTCCATCACACCTCCTCCAGTCCCTCTCCCCGGCTGTCATCACTCACCTAACTACAATTTTTAACCTCTCTTCAGGTATCTTCCCCTCCTCTTTCAAACACTTTATTATCACCCTACTACTAAAGAAACCATCTCTTGACCCGACCTGTGCTGCTAACTACTGACCTGTTTCTAACCTCCCCTTCATCTCTAAACTCCTTGAACGTCTTGTCTACTCTCGCTTAATAAGCTATCTCTCTGCAAACTCTCTTCTTGACTTCTTACAATCTGCCTTCTGTCCTCTTCACTCTACAGAAACTGCCCTTACTAAACGATCTCCTAACAGCAAAAAGAAATGGTGACTATTCTCTACTGATTCTGCTGGATCTCTCTGCAGCGTTCGATACCATAGACCATAAACTCCGCCTCACCATGCTCCACTCAATTGGCCTTAAGGACACTGCTCTCTCTTGGTTCTCTTCCTATCTCTCTGGCCGCTCCTTTAGTGTATCATTCGCTGGCTCTTCTTCTCCTCTTCCTCTTAAGGTTGGCGTTCCTCAGGGCTCAGTACTAGGTCCTCTACTCTTGTCCCTCTATACAGCCCCCGTCGGACAGACTATCAGTAGA
This sequence comes from Bufo gargarizans, assembly GCF_014858855.1. Classification (NCBI taxonomy): domain Eukaryota; kingdom Metazoa; phylum Chordata; class Amphibia; order Anura; family Bufonidae; genus Bufo; species Bufo gargarizans. Next base: position 159,797 of record NW_025334235.1, read on the forward strand.
TTTGGCTTTCGATACCATCTCTATGTTGACAACACCCAACTATACACTTCATCCCCTGACATCACCCCTGCTTTACTCCAAAACACCAGTAATTGTCTGGCAGCCGTCTCTAACATCATGTCCTCTCTGTATCTAAAACTGAACCTCTCAAAAACTGAACTTCTTGTCTTTCCCTCCATCTACTAACTCACCTAAACTTGATATTTCAATTTCGGTCTGCAGCACTATCATAACTCCTGTGCAACATGCCCACTGTCTTGGGGCCACATTTGACTCTGATCTTTCCTTTGTTCCCCATATTCAATCACTTACACGCTCTTATCGTCTGCACCTCAAGAATATCGCCAGAATCCGCCCTTTTCTTACGTTGTTGCCCTGATTCATTCTCGTCTTGACTACTGCAACACATTACTAATCGTTCTCCCTCTCACTAAACTCTCCCCCTTCAGTCTGTCCTAAATGCTGCAGCCAGGCTCCTCTATCCATCCAACTGCTACACTGATGCCACTAGCCTGTGCCAGTCACTTCACTGGTTGCCCATCTACCACAGAATACAGTTTAAACTTCTCACCCTCACCCACAAATCTTTCCACAGTGCTGCACCTCCATACATCTCCATCTACCACCCTACTCCTGCTCTCCACAGTGCTGCACCTCCATACATCTCCTCCCTCATCTCCATCTACCACCCTACTCCTGCTCTCCACAGAGCTGCACCTCCATACATCTCCTCCCTCATCTCCATCTACCACCCTACTCCTGCTCTCCACAGTGCTGCACCTCCATACATCTCCTCCCTCATCTCCATCTACCACCCTACTCCTGCTCTCCACAGTGCTGCACCTCCATACATCTCCATCTACCACCCTACTCGTGCTCTCCACAGTGCTGCACCTCCATACATTTCCTCCCTCATCTCTATCTACCACCCTACTCCTGCTCTCCACAGTGCTGCACCTCCATACATTTCCTCCCTCATCTCTATCTACCACTCTACTCCTGCTCTCCACAGTGCTGCACCTCCATACATCTCCTACCACCCTACTCGTGCTCTCCACAGTGCTGCACCTCCATACATCTCCATCTACCACCCTACTCCTGCTCTCCACAGTGCTGCACCTCCATACATCTCCATCTACCATCCTACTCCTGCTCTCCACAGTGCTGCACCTCCATACATACATCTCCTCCCTCATCTCTATCTACCACCCTACTCCTGCTCTCCACAGTGCTGCACCTCCATACATTTCCTCCCTCATCTCTATCTACCACTCTACTCCTGCTCTCCACAGTGCTGCACCTCCATACATCTCCTACCACCCTACTCGTGCTCTCCACAGTGCTGCACCTCCATACATCTCCTACCACCCTACTCCTGCTCTCCACAGTGCTGCACCTCCATACATCTCCTACCACCCTACTCCTGCTCTCCACAGTGCTGCACCATCCATACATCTCTCCCTCACCTCATCACCCCTACTCCTGCTCTCCACAGTGGCTGCACCTCCATACATCTCCTCACTCATCTCCATCTACCACCCTACTCCTGCTCTCCACAGTGCTGCACCTCCATACATCTCCATCTACCACCCTACTCCTGCTCTCCACAGTGCTGCACCTCCATACATCTCCTCACTCATCTCCATCTACCACCCTACTCCTGCTCTCCACCGTGCTGCACCTCCTTACATCTCCTCACTCATCTCCATCTACCACCCTACTCCTGCTCTCCACAGTGCTGCACCTCCATACATTTCCTCCCTCATCTCCATCTACCACCCTACTCCTGCTCTCCACAGTGCTGCACCTCCATACATTTCCTCCCTCATCTCTATCTACCACCCTACTCCTGTTCTCCACAGTGCTGCACCTCCATACATTTCCTCCCTCATCTCTATCTACCACCCTACTCCTGCTCTCCACAGTGCTGCACCTCCATACATCTCCATCTACCACCCTACTCCTGCTCTCCACAGTGCTGCACCTCCATACATCTCCATCTACCACCCTACTCCTGCTCTCCACAGTGCTGCACCTCCATACATCTCCATCTACCACTCTACTCCTGCTCCCCACAGTGCTGCACCTCCATACATCTCCATCTACCACCCTACTCCTGCTCCCCACAGTGCTGCACCTCCATACATACATCTCCCCCCTCATCTTCATCTACCACCCTACTCCTGCTCTCCGTTCTGTTAGCGACCTAAGATTAATGACCTCCATAATTCGTACCTCTCACTCCCATCTTCAAGACATTTCTCGAGCAGCACCTACTCTCTGGAATACTCTGCCCTGGAATACTAGGTCAATTCGCAACTTCTCTACCTTCAAATGTGCCTTAAAAACACATCTTTTCAGGCAGGCTTATCAAGCTGCCTAAAATGACTTTTCCCAGACTAAACCTCTCCCCCACCAACTCCTCTGGCCTGAACTCGATCCTCTAGTAGTCCCAAACCCGAAGCAGATTGGCCGACACCGCTCCTGTCAGTTCAATAATGGCTCAAATCCTACTTATCACAATCAACTACTTGATGTGTCACCCCCAATTCCTCATAGATAGTAAGCTCTTGCGAGCAGGGCCCTGACTCCTAGTGTTTCAGTTGCATATTAGCCAGTTACTTTTGTTTCGTAAATGAACCCTATGAATTTGTAAAGCGCTGCGGAATATGGTGGCGCTATATAAATCCGTTTTATTATTATTCTGAGCGAATCCTTTTGCATTCAGAATGGATTAGGGCAAAACTGATCTGCTTTGGAAAGCTTGTGAGAGCCCATGACGGATCTCACAAACGGAAAGCCAAAACGCAAGTGTGAAAGTAGCCTAATCCGATCTTCCTGCGCAGGCAAAAATGATTGTTTAGTGGCAGCAGATTATGCCAGGTAAACACGGTCTCCTGCCAGCAAACAAGGAGTCAGTATGGAGAGGAGCGATGGCATTAGTGATCACTGCTCCCTATACTGTGGAGGAGATCGCTGCATGTAGCCATCAGCAGATTGTCAGGAAGGACCTCTCCCCTCTCCTGACACGCCTGGGTTTATAGCCACATTCACTCCCCGTGTAATAACAATCCCGGAGCCTCTATTCCTATGTCTGTAAGTTGTGCCGTTCCTTTATTATTTCTACTAGAAGTTATGAATGAATTGCCAGCAGTCTGCAGTAAGGGTACAGAGGGGCGGTAACCAGTTGGGGGCGTGTCCCTGCACAGACTCACTCTATCTAATCAGTGCTGCCGTTGTCAGACTGTGCAGGGACACGCCCCCCCCCAACTGGTTACCGCCCCCCTGTACAACGTAGAGCCAAAGGAATCGATGCTCCAGAATTGTTATTACACGGGGAATGAATAAAATCTTTTAAAAGTGAGATTTCTATTCTGAAAAAAATAGTGGATATAAAAGTAATCGCTCCACACTGGGCTCTTAAAGGGCCGGATCAGTCTGCTGTACAGGAAATAAAGCTAAAGACCAGTCCTGGGACTTTCTAAATATACATTTTTATTCATTGACAGCAAGCTGTTGAGGTACTTAAACACTTGGAGGCAGATTTACGAAGACTGGAGATTCTTACGTCTGTGTTAGTCTAAAATCCATTAGAGAGATGCAATAAATTTATCAAGAGGGCTCCTAGTAAATTGGGCGCATCTTTGGCAGTCTGTGCCAGAAACTCCAATCGGTGTCGTAGATGTGAGCTTATAACGGCTTCCGGCATAAATCTGCTGGGAAGGTCACCAGTTATGGGGCAGATATGGCCTGCTCCATCATCTGACTCCTACATGTACATATATGTGCGATGGATTGTGGACCCCATAGTCCAGAGTCATAAAGCAAGGCCCCCGCCCTGGAATTATACAGCGTGTAAGGAAGAAGACCCCTTCTGGTCTCTGTGCATGGCTGCATGTTACTGTGCATGCTCATCACTGTCCATGACCTCCGCACATAGCACTGCCAGGAACACGCGTGACCCTCGTCTGTGGAGTCCATCGGATAGCTTGGGTGATATTTCTCGGATCAGGCGGCTTCTGTCGGTGTGAGATTCATCCCCGTCAGCGGCTCGACATGAATGTCACACCGGTCACCGCGGAGCCTGCAGAGGTTTCATGTAAATGTACCGGTACATGGAGCATGATGGAAGGGTCTGTAATTAGGTGGAGCGGCTCTGTGCCATCTGCGGAGCCGCCAGAGGCTACACGGCGGACACTTCTGTATCATTACTGGGATAATGAGACACATCACACCAGCGTGCCACCGATACAGGTTACACCCCACCAGAGCCAACCTGCCGTAACTGTACTCGGTATGACCACAAGACAAGGCCCTGCAATTCTGTACTATCATTTAATGGCTAAAATCTCTGCTTGCTGTCATTGGATGGGGATTTTCCGTCTGCCACCTGTTAAACCCAGCATGTTGCCTTGTAGGCCTTACTCAGCTCGATGTAATTATACTTTACACTTAGAGATCCATTGTTTCAGTCTGGAAAAATAAAATACTTTAAATCTATATGCAAATGAGCAGTTAGGTGCCCTGATGGCGGGTCCAATCCATTCTGTGCCCCCGTACTGCTTCTGCCAGCCCTTCGTCTCCGTCCTGATTGACAGGAGCAGGCAAGATGACTATGCAGGAGCCTGGCCCTGCCAATCAAGCAGAGGGTGGAGCAAGGATGCACAGAGTGGCTTGGGCCCGCCCTCAGTGAAATTAACCTCTCATTTGCATATGGACTAACAGTACTTTTTCTCCAGAATGAAGCAATGGATCGCTAAGCGGACAGTATCATTACATTCAGCTGAGCCGGCCCTACAAGGCAGTGTCTTGCTGACGCCCCCCTTTAGAACTTTATAGAATTTTAAGTTTTAGTTACAGAAAGAAACTAAGGAGGAGATTCATCAGCGTCTTATGGTGGTTTCTGATATCCCCTGTGCTGCCAGGGGATGCTCTGAAAATAATACAGAACTCCCAGTACAGTCCAAAAAGAGCTCCGTGCGCGCCCCACGCGGGTCCCTTCCTGCATGACCCTCATACAACATCAAGAGAAAACGCCGAAGAGGCAGCTCTCATATGTGCAAACACTGAACCCTGTAATCCATGATCAGCAGACCAGTAGATGCAACGTTTCGGGTTTTAAACTTCAGGCATAAAATTTCTGATGTTAAAGCGAAACGTTGCATCTACTGGTCTGCTGATTATGGATTACAGGGTTCACGTTTTTCTCACCAGTGTTTGCACATACGAGAGCTGATTCTTCTTCCTTTTCTCCTTAGAATTAAATCTGCAGCATCTCCAAGCTGCTATAGATTTGTCATTTGTCCCAAAACACTGGCACAAATAAAGATAAATGTGTCTAGGCATCCCCTCCCTGCCCTCGGCGCGCGCCCTCCCTGCCCTCGGCGCGCGCCCTCCCTGCCCTCGGCGCGCGCCCTCCCTGCCCTCGGCGCGCGCCCTCCCTGCCCTCGGCGCGCGCCCTCCCTGCCCTCGGCGCGCGCCCTCCCTGCCCTCGCCGCGCGCCCTCCCTGCCCCCGCCGCGCGCCCTCCCTGCCCTCGGCGCGCGCCCTCTTCAGGAAATACTTGCAACAAAGTTTGCAAATGTTTGTGACTTTATTTTACAGCACAAAAGTGGAATAATGATAAATTCACCCTGAGGCTTCGTGCACATGTTGCGAATTATGCAAAACCTGCAGCATAATGAATCAGATTACACAAGTATCATGTACAATCTCTTTTTCTGTGCAGAAACACACAGAATCTGCACAGAAATTAGTGGTGAATTTTGCAGAGACGGCCTGTGTGCAGGTAGCCTGATTGTTCCTGCTCTCTGGATCCATGCGATAGCCACTACAAGGCTAGACCGTGGTGACACCTATCCGTTCTTTGCTCCTCCTGTGCTGCTATCTGTACAAACGTCCATGAACGGGGTTGAATATTGTGGCGACTTCGATTGGATTTTGTACCGTATTTACACTCTACACGTTGGTTCCTGGCAGTTCATCCGTGCAGTAAACGTGGCCCACCGTGTGTTACATCATCATATCGCTGCATTCAATGCCCAGAACAGTGACTGTGAACTGTTGCTTGTAGCTGACAGAGGTGACGCACTTAATAACGGGGACACCAGTCCTTGAGATGTGCCAGTGGAGCTGGAGAGCAGGTAAACGCTGTCCCCGGAGAGAACGCCCCATGAAACCAAACATAGCTCATGGGTTTGCTAGTCATACATGACCACAGTCCATCACTAGAGATCAGCGGTGACATCACTGAGAATTCCGCCTATCCATTCACTAGAGATCAGCGGTGACATCACTGAGAATGCAGCCTATCCATCACTAGAGATCAGCGGTGACATCACTGAGAATGCCGCCTATCCATTCACTAGAGATCAGCGGTGACATCACTGAGAATGCCGCCTATCCATTCACTAGAGATCAGCGGTGACATCACTGAGAATGCAGCCTATCCATCACTAGAGATCAGCGGTGACATCACTGAGAATGCTGCTTATCCATTCACTAGAGATCGGCAGTGACATCACTGAGAATGCAGCCTATCCATCACTAGAGATCAGCGGTGACATCACTGAGAATGCTGCTTATCCATTCACTAGAGATCGGCAGTGACATCACTGAGAATGCCGCCTATCCATCACTAGAGATCAGCGGTGACATCACTGAGAATGCCGCCTATCCATTCACTAGAGATCAGCGGTGACATCACTGAGAATGCAGCCTATTCATCACTAGAGATCAGCGGTGACATCACTGAGAATGCTGCCTATCCATTCACTAGAGATCAGCGGTGATATCACTGAGAATGCAGCCTATCCATCACTAGAGATCAGCGGTGACATCACTGAGAATGCTGCCTATCCATTCACTAGAGATCAGCGGTGATATCACTGAGAATGCAGCCTATCCATCACTAGAGATCAGCGGTGACATCACTGAGAATGCCGCCTATCCATTCACTAGAGATCAGCGGTGACATCACTGAGAATGCTGCCTATCCATTCACTAGAGATCAGCGGTGATATCACTGAGAATGCAGCCTATCCATCACTAGAGATCAGCGGTGACATCACTGAGAATGCTGCCTATCCATTCACTAGAGATCAGCGGTGACATCACTGAGAATGCAGCCTATCCATCACTAGAGATCAGCGGTGACATCACTGAGAATGCTGCTTATCCATTCACTAGAGATCGGCAGTGACATCACTGAGAATGCAGCCTATCCATCACTAGAGATCAGCGGTGACATCACTGAGAATGCTGCTTATCCATTCACTAGAGATCGGCAGTGACATCACTGAGAATGCCGCCTATCCATCACTAGAGATCAGCGGTGACATCACTGAGAATGCCGCCTATCCATTCACTAGAGATCAGCGGTGACATCACTGAGAATGCAGCCTATTCATCACTAGAGATCAGCGGTGACATCACTGAGAATGCTGCCTATCCATTCACTAGAGATCAGCGGTGATATCACTGAGAATGCAGCCTATCCATCACTAGAGATCAGCGGTGACATCACTGAGAATGCTGCCTATCCATTCACTAGAGATCAGCGGTGATATCACTGAGAATGCAGCCTATCCATCACTAGAGATCAGCGGTGACATCACTGAGAATGCCGCCTATCCATTCACTAGAGATCAGCGGTGACATCACTGAGAATGCTGCCTATCCATTCACTAGAGATCAGCGGTGATATCACTGAGAATGCAGCCTATCCATCACTAGAGATCAGCGGTGACATCACTGAGAATGCTGCCTATCCATTCACTAGAGATCAGCGGTGACATCACTGAGAATGCAGCCTATCCATCACTAGAGATCAGCGGTGACATCACTGAGAATGCAGCCTATCCATCACTAGAGATCAGCGGTGACATCACTGAGAATGCAGCCTATCCATTCAGTAGAGATCAGCGGTGACATCACTGAGAATGCCGCTTATCCATCACTAGAGATCAGCGGTGACATCACTGAGAATGCCGCCTATCCATCACTAGAGATCAGCGGTGACATCACTGAGAATTCCGCCTATCCATTCAGTAGAGATCAGCGGTGACATCACTGAGAATGCAGCCTATCCATCACTAGAGATCAGCGGTGACATCACTGAGAATGCCGCCTATCCATTCACTAGAGATCAGCGGTGACATCACTGAGAATGCCGCCTATCCATTCACTAGAGATCAGCGGTGACATCACTGAGAATGCAGCCTATCCATCACTAGAGATCAGCGGTGACATCACTGAGAATGCTGCTTATCCATTCACTAGAGATCGGCAGTGACAATCACTGAGAATGCAGCCTATCCATCACTAGAGATCAGCGGTGACATCACTGAGAATGCTGCTTATCCATTCACTAGAGATCGGCAGTGACATCACTGAGAATGCCGCCTATCCATCACTAGAGATCAGCGGTGACATCACTGAGAATGCCGCCTATCCATTCACTAGAGATCAGCGGTGACATCACTGAGAATGCAGCCTATTCATCACTAGAGATCAGCGGTGACATCACTGAGAATGCTGCCTATCCATTCACTAGAGATCAGCGGTGATATCACTGAGAATGCAGCCTATCCATCACTAGAGATCAGCGGTGACATCACTGAGAATGCTGCCTATCCATTCACTAGAGATCAGCGGTGATATCACTGAGAATGCAGCCTATCCATCACTAGAGATCAGCGGTGACATCACTGAGAATGCCGCCTATCCATTCACTAGAGATCAGCGGTGACATCACTGAGAATGCTGCCTATCCATTCACTAGAGATCAGCGGTGATATCACTGAGAATGCAGCACAGCACTGATAATGCTGCCTATACATCACATAGAGATCAGCGGTGACATCACTGAGAATGCAGCCTATCCATCACTAGAGATCAGCGGTGACATCACTGAGAATGCTGCTAGCCATATTCACTAGAGATCAGGCGTGACATCACTGAGAATGCAGCCTATCCATCACTAGAGATCAGCGGGTGATCACTGAGAATGCTGCTTATCCATTCACTAGAGATCGGCAGTGACATCACTGAGAATGCAGCCTATCCATCACTAGAGATCAGCGGTGAAATCACTGAGAATGCGCCTATCCATCACTAGAGATCAGCGGTGACATCACTGAGAATGCAGCCTATCCATCACTAGAGATCAGCGGTGACATCACTGAGAATGCTGCCTATCCATTCACTAGAGATCAGCGGTGATATCACTGAGAATGCAGCCTATCCATCACTAGAGATCAGCGGTGACATCACTGAGAATGCTGCCTATCCATTCACTAGGAGATCAGCGGTGACTATCACTGAGAATGCAGCCTATCCATCACTAGAGATCAGCGGTGACATCACTGAGAATGCAGCCTATCCATCACTAGAGATCAGCGGTTGACATCACTGAGAATGCTGCCTATCCATTCACTAGAGATCAGCGGTGATATCACTGAGAATGCAGCCTATCCATCACTAGAGATCAGCGGTGACCATCACTGAGAATGCCTGCCTATCCATCACTAGAGATCAGCTGTGACTATCCACTGAGAATGCCGCCTATCCATTCACTAGAGATCAGCGGTGACATCACTGAGAATGCCGCCTATCCATTACTAGAGATCAAGCGGTGACATCACTGAGAATGCGGCCTATCCATCACTAGAGATCAGCGGTGACATCACTGAGAATGCAGCCTATCCATTCAGTAGAGATCAGCGGTGACATCACGAGAATGCGCCTATCCATCACTAGAGATCAGCGGTGACATCACTGAGAATGCAGCCTATCCATCACTAGAGATCAGCGGTGACATCACTGAGAATGTACAGCCTATCCATTCACTTAGAGCTCAGCAAGTGACATCACTGAGAATGCAGCCTATCCATTCACTAGAGATCAGCGGTGACATCACTGAGAATGCCGCCTATCCATCACTAGAGTTCAGCGGTGACATCACTGAGAATGCTGCTTATCCATTCAGTAGAGATCAGCGGTGACATCACTGAGAATGCAGCCTATCCATCACTAGAGATCAGCGGTGACATCACTGAGAATGCAGCCTATCCATTCACTAGAGATCAGCGGTGACATCACTGAGACTGCAGCCTATCCATTCACTAGAGGATCAGCGGTGACATCACTGAGAATGCCGCCTATCCTTCACTAGAGATCAGCGGTGACATCACTGAGAATGCCGCCTATCCATTCACTAGAGATCAGCGGTGACATCACTGAGAATGCAGCCTATCCATTCACTAGAGATCAGCGGTGACATCACTGAGAATGCAGCCTATCCATCACTAGAGATCAGCGGTGACATCACTGAGAATGCCACCTATCCGTTCACTAGAGATCGGCAGTGACATCACTGAGAATGCAGCCTATCCATTCACTAGAGATCAGCGGTGACATCACTGAGAATGCCGCCTATCCATCACTAGAGATCAGCAGTGACATCACTGAGAATGCAGCCTATCCATTCACTAGAGATCAGCGGTGACATCACTGAGAATGCCGCTTATCCATTCACTAGAGATCAGCGGTGACATCACTGAGAATGCCGCCTATCCATCACTAGAGATCAGCAGTGACATCACTGAGAATGCAGCCTATCCATTCACTAGAGATCAGCGGTGACATCACTGAGAATGCCGCTTATCCATTCACTAGAGATCAGCGGTGACATCACTGAGAATGCTGCTTATCCATTCAGTAGAGATCAGCGGTGACATCACTGAGAATGCCGCCTATCCATCACTAGAGATCAGCGGTGACATCACTGAGAATGCCGCCTATCCATCACTAGAGATCAGCGGTGACATCACTGAGAATGCAGCCTATCCATTCACTAGAGATCAGCGGTGACATCACTGAGAATGCTGCTTATCCATTCAGTAGAGATCAGCGGTGCCATCACTGAGAATGCCGCCTGTCCATTCAGTAGACACTAGTGTATGATGGTGTAGTCCGTGATGTGGCTGATGACGGGTCTGCTCTCTAGGTATCTGATATCAGTTTCGGACCCCTCTCGGGGGGGATATTTGTTACGATCCAACCAGTCACTGTGCATTTTGTTTGGAGACGATTTGGCGGAGAGGGAACCTGACGGCTCGTTAGTGTGATAGACGCCCACAGGTCCTCTTTCCGCAGGTTATGGTGCTTCTCTTCATCCCTTAGTATAACGTGTAACTCGGCAGAAAACGCACTTTTATCCCTGTTCTCGTCGTATGCAAATAGTTTGTTGTAGTCAAGGAGGTCGGCGCAGACCTCCTGGGAGTCAGGCTTTGCCCTGCAGCTTAATGGACGTTCTCCAGGCCACTGAACGGCGTCCCCTGTTCTCATGAGATCCTGCGCAGGCTCTTTTTGCTTTCACTGCACAAGCGCCGCAGGGTGGGAGCTCCCTACTGTCCACAGCTGCTGTACAGCACTATTCCCTGGGCTTGCACCAGAAGTGAGGATCTCATGAGAACAGGGGATGACGTCCAATGGCGAACGTCGCTCAAGATGCAGTGGGAGGGAAGGGGTCGGGAAAGCAGGACTTGCAGGAGGTTTGCACCGACCTCCTTGACTTCAAGCTAATTTGCATACGACGAGAACAAGGATAAAAGTGCATTTTCTGCAGACTTAAAAATTATCCAAAGGGATCAGGAGGAGCACCATAACCTGCCGAAAAAAGGTCCTGTGGGCGTCACATAAACGAGCTGTCGGGTTCCCTTTAAATTGTGACTTTTCTTTTTTACTAATGCAGAAAATGGAAGCGAACAATTAGCGCAGCAGCAGCAATGAATGTGCCGTGGCCCCGGGCGTTCATATTCTGCTCTCGCCTCCTCTCTCTGTAATTCTGCGGTGATTGGGATGAAATAAAACCTAATGTCCCATTAGATCCCGTGTCGGCCTCCTGTGCGGCCCCGGCCTGTGAGCATCACAGGGAAGAGGAAAATAAACTCATTATATCAATTTCCAATTTATCTTGTGTGAGGGGAAAATTTCATTTCTGCATCTGAAGCCGCAATCAAATTACATCCTGAATGAAATAAGACGGACGCCTTCCTCCAGCCAGAAACTAACCCGAGATTCAACACACCAATCATTCCTACCGCAAAAATTCCAATACGGTTTATATAAAAATAATGTACCCGACATTTGACCAATTTACTTCCATAAAGCGGATGCCCCGAGACTGAATATAAGAGACCCCTAACATCAGAGCCCGTCCCCGCGAAGTCCTCATCCAGGTTTAATGAGCGGCGCATTGTCTCATAGCAGATGGAATGTGATAAACGGCCCCGAATGAGTTATTAATTCTCACCGCTTATGTACAAGACCTCCGAGGGCGCGGATAGGCTGCATCATTATCATTCATGTAATGGGTGGCGGGTGAGGAGGCTTTGAGGTAGCTCTCCCAGCTCTAAATATTTCCTTCTTTATATTTTGCAGACACTCAATAAGAACAATTTGCTTCCCGACGACCGAACCAACTTTTACCCTTTGCAGCAAACGAACGTGTACACAACCACATATTACCCGAGTAGTCTAAGCAAATACGACTTCAGACCAGATTCTTCTCCAGGCAGAACTTTCACCAACAGCTGAGATACGGCCCGGAATGGAATTCACGTCGTCGTCACACTGAGGTTCCATCTCCTTCCCCCTCTCATGCTCCTTAGACATGGCTCAGCTCATTCTCTGTCACATCTTGAGTTGGGCTAATGGACCTACTGACCCTTCTCGGTGACCTGTTGTGGACATCACACTGGAGTTAGCCCCTAGGACACAGCTAGAGTGGTATCTTCATGGTCGGGAGAGGAGTATAGTCCAAGGCTTCTGTTTACTTGAAGATGAACACGCTGCTTCTGTAGAGATCCTGGAACATATAATAAAAAAAAAAATAATTCCTGGAGGTTTGTGGAAGCGTTCGGCGTGTTCACTCATGAGGCATTTATTTTTTTGATTTTTTTTTTTTCATATAAGCAAAGAAAATAACACATTACACTGAATGGCTTTGTTGCTTGCATGACCAGCTCCGACACATCATCACGGCTGTCGCTCCGTTCTCCTTTGACAGTATTCGGATCATTTCTGGATTGTACCAACGGCCACAAACATTTGCAACAGTCACCTTGCCGATGAAGACTGAACTCGATGAAATGACCTTCTTGTGTCTCCAGAAATTGGATGCTTTCTTGATAGACTATTCTTCGCCGCCTCTAACAAGTGTCAGAATCTTTCTTGTTGAAGACCCATTAACACCTCCGAAGATCAAGGCCTATCATCACACCCTGTCTATAGGTGTTCCCAGGTCCGCCATGAGGTCCCTGTAGACCAGACCATGCATAACCTGACCTACAAAAGTGTCCACTTAGGTTTTCACCTACAGAGGCAGGACTGTCTTGTTCTGATGTCTTGGTAACTTAGATCTATAAAGTGTTTTAGAGACCGATTCTGAGTTGACCTCTGCCAGCTTGGTCTCTCTCGCCCATGTTCTGTGCACCATGGTGAGAGGCCTCCATACTATTAGAACGGTGGCCAGTCTAGGGACGGTTGTAGTAGTAGATGAAGGCAGGACCGCTTGGAGCCCCAGATCGGTCGCTGCACTTTCTGATGTAATAACTCGTTTTGATGTACAGAAGAAACTGATCGGTGAACACGTGGGATTTGTTTAAGCCAATTTCTGTTCTTTTCATGGTTACTAGGATTGAGAGGTTTTTTTTTTTTTTGTTAGTTTTTTTATATATAAAAATAACAGGACAAAGAATGTCTAAAGCATCTTGTCTTCCACAATGTATGTCCGACCCAGAAATATCATTTCAAAACTGTCAGACGTTTCTGTAAGCCTGGCAGTGAAATGGTTATCCTGGAGATTTCAGCTTTACACATAGTACCGCTTCTCACAGGATGATGGCCACTAGGAATTCGGGATCGATACTTGGCAAACCATGGACTTCACAACCACGTGCCATGGGAGAGGCCATTTCTGTGTTTTAGAAGAGTTGTCTGATAGTTGTGAGAGTCGCCGTTAGGTTGTGTAGACTTCTGTCTGACGCGCGGAGATTTTAGCTTTGATGTTTAGAATGATTTGTGAAGAATGGCGCAGAGCGACTGTAGTTCACGTGGAGTTTAGGTTCCGCCTTAGTTTAGAGTGATTGCAATGCAATTCCATTCAGTGCCTGTTCTGTTTTTATGGTATTTAAGGTTGCGCTAAAGAACACGTGAGGAGCAGTTGCAGATTGACATGAGGGTGAGCATTCCCACTTTTTCCTATAGTGTGCAAGCGCGTCCACCACTGATGAATTGCAGGGTGGTCGTAACCAGTGTAAAAAGTGATGGGAAATATAGAAAGTTCCTTGTATTGACTGTATCGACATGATAAATGCCACTTCCTGAAGTGACAAAAGCCAAAATTCAATGTATCCAGCTCGTAGTAAAGTGGGAAGTAACAGGACTATGCACTTCCCGGCAGTTCTATAATAAGCCATACCAAGGGCAGGTACGTCCGCGATCATCGGACTGGAATATTGGCTGCTGTTTGCACACGGGATAGAGCCACGGTCTGCACAATCACATTAAAGCTTCACACATTAGAGTGCTTACACCCATCAGGTAGAGGGATGATTGGGATTTCCCTATAAGTGTCTGATACAAGGTCAGGGACTCCACCAATTTAAGCTTGCATGGATACGCTGATCACAGAACGGAGACGCTACCGCCACCTTTCCCTCTTGGCTACTCTGCTTCCGATTTTCCGCAGTGGATTTGGCTGAACTCCACAATTGCAAAATACACATAAAATGCAGTAGATTTCACCTTCTGCATTGCAAAGGGTGAAACCAGTGGCCCCTATCTACACTATACATTGACATCCTGCGGATTGAAAAGTTGCATGCGGGTTCCAGTGCGGAGACTCTGTGGTGCGTGAATTTATTTTTTATTTTATTTAAAAACTGTAAAATGTTCAACTGTACAACATTGCTGATTTGCTGCATGAAAATCAACGGCACATCCGCAGCATTTTTGCCATGTGGGAACATTCGCTCATTCTGCTCCTTACTGATGCCGTGGCACCTGGTTGAAAAGGATTTAGAAGATCTCTACCGTCTGCCCCCCTATCAGGCATTCATGACATGTGCATAGGATATATAGATCATAAATTGTAAGGGGGGGGGGGGGGTATTAAAGTGCTGTGCCAGTTTTCTGGCATAGAAAGGAGGTAAAGTTGGGGACAAGTGCCATTATGCACCATCTGCAACTTGATGATGTTTTCAGACAACCTCACAATAAGTAAACGGGGGGTGACAGGCCACGGATGGGACGTCCAGGGACCAACACATTTAACAGAAAACTGCTGTGCTTTATACCTAAAATCTACACTAGCCCCTGCATAGCCCTCCGGAGGGTGCGCCAAAATACTCTATGCCAGCGTCAGAAACGGCGGTCTTCATAAATTCCCCCCATAAGGTAGAAAGGTAATTGCCAAAACTTCTGAAATGTCCTTGTGTTTCATTTAGGGCTCATTCACATGGCCGTATTGCGAATGGCTGTGTGAACTCAGTGATGTGGACCCATAGACTTGAATTGGTCCATGATTCGCAACACATAGGGCATGTCCTATCTTTTGTGGTGCGGAGACACGGGTCGGACGCACTGCCATGAGCTTTCGGGTCTGTGCTATCTTTTCGTATTTTGCATATCGTGGGGCCATTCAAGTCAAAGGGTCCGCACCGCGATACAGCATTCCCATGGCCGGTGCCTGTGTATTGCAGACCGCTATGTGTGATCTGCAACATGGGCACAGCGATCATACGGTCGTGTGAATGAGCCCTTAAAAAAAACTGGGAAAATAAACCATTTTCCTCCTTGTTCATCCAACACACTCGTTACCCAAAGATACAATTAGGAATCTGCTGGGGTTTGGCTGTTGGGAGAGCGACGCAGCGGCGCGCTCCTCTCGGAGTCACTGAATACTAATGATTCCTGACTTTAACAAATCCATTTTGTGTTAAATTCAGGAAATTGTACAGACACAAATTACATTTTCCAGCTGCGAACAAACCGTCACTTTGTATATTTACATCTCAGTGTGACGCGCGGCGGAGTCGCCCGGCCCGTTACAGATAACCAAGCATTAAATCGGCAGCACAAATACTGCTGGTAACCTTTGGGAGGGGAGCGATAATGTAATCTAACTGTGTGGAGCACAGGGGAACCTCGCGCTGGCTGTATTTTTGAATATCAGATTAAACGTATTGCAGACAAATATAATTTCCTCTTTCACATTTTGCGGCTACGATAATGGAGGATACAAAAAGGACGTGGTTTCCAGGTGTTCAGGAACTGGCCACAATATGGCAGAACGCATCCACCGCCCAGTCCTTACACGTATCACATAGAAGATTGACAGCAGAATAAGCCCTTCATCCCGGGCAAACTTATAGTCACTTACTGTCCATCTCCCGACCACCTCTGCTGGGAGTTTGTTCCAAGTCTGAACTACTCTTTCAGTGTAAAAAGGTTTCCTGCATTCAGGCGAGTCTTCAGCTTTTTTCGCTGGAGATAAAACCGTAGCGTGCTGCGGTATTATCTCCGTCCGGATCATTCAAAATGACTGAACTGAAGACGTCCTGAATGGATTACCCTCCGTTCAGAATGCACAGGGATAAAACGTATCAGTTCTATTCCGGTATTGAGCCCCTAGGATGGAACTCGAGTGTGAAAGTAGCCTTACTTGAAGGTTTCGATCACGTCTCCCCTTCCCTTCTTTCCTCAAAACTATACAGATTAAGAGGGACATTTATCCAATCTGCCACGCCAGTTGTGGTGTAAAAATGTTGCAAGTGATGCGACATTTGTGCTGCCTTGCCAGTTTGAAGGGATTCTGTCACCAAGTTTTAGGGTATAGAGCTGCGGACATGCACGGCTAGATCGCCGCTAGCATGTCCGCAATATATCTGTCCTATAGGGCTGTGTGCTTTTACTTTCTTTAAAAAAGGATTTTAGAGCTATGTAAATTAGTCTTGTAGGTGCCCAAGGGTCTGTACGAACCTTCCTGGTGCCCAGCCACGCCGCCTGTGAAGGAGCCCAGCACCGCCTATGTCCTCCGAATCTCCTCCTTTCATCACCGATAGATTGCCGCAAGCTCGCGCATGCGCAGTGCCAGTATAGTGTTCCTTTCCTGTGCTGGCATCAGCCTCGGGGAAGGAACTGTGCATGCGTGAGCTCGCGGCAATCTATCGGTGAACAAAGGAGGAGATTCGGAGGACATAGGCGGTGCGGGGCTCCTCAACCATCAAGCCTTATACAGCCAGGCACCCTGCTCGCTTTCCCTGCCACCGGCCCGCACTGTGCACTCATTTTGAAGCTGTTAGATATCAAGAACCCTAGACCCTTCTCTTCTGAAGTCCCCGCTAACGCAGGACACCAATATGAGACTCGGACCGAGGGCTCCTTCTCCTCAAGTGCGTTATTTTATATTTGGACACATTGAACTGCAGTTTTCATTGTTCGGGGCATTTATCCAGAAAAGCTCCATCTTTTCCCATGTTACTAATCCCTCCAGGAAGATCACCCCCGTTGCACCCCTTTGTGTCATTGGCAAACCTTAGCTACCAAACCTTCTCCTATGTCCCCTACAAATGTATCACCAAATAATAGGACCAAGGACCAACCCCTGAGGTCCAGCACTCGTAACCTCTCCCCAGACAGTCCCATGTAACAGGATGTGATTCCTGCTCCCAAGTCCCCTGCTTTTGGGAATGCTTAAAAAAACGTTCCAGCAATTTTCCAAATATAGGATTTCTAGTTTGGCCAGTGAAATGACAAATGTTGACACCGGACCCTCGACAGGCGGAGGCCTCCCATAACCAGAATTCAGTCAACCCAATGGACTGGTTACATCTCCATACATCACTTTTCAGCAGTGGCGAGAGGGGGAGGGGGCGTCACAGCAGGTCCGCCACAGTTATCTAGGAGGCTGCCATAGACTTTAGACTTTTTTGCGTGGCCAGCGGGAGGATGTGCCAAATCTGTGAGAGGCGAGCACCTCGGGGTAAATTTGGTACCTCCTTTGGAGGCGCAGAGGGCATTAAGACCAGTGAAGAACATGCGGGTCTTGATAATGGTCCCCGTGTATGTCTTCTCATTATTCATATGTCTATTCATCACAGATAAGTAATCTGTTCTCCAGCAGTTATGGAATCCGGGGGCATGCTGAAACTTGTAGTTCTGCAAATCTAATGTTGCATTTTTTGTGGATAGGTTAAGTACATTTTTATTATAAGCTCTGAAGATGCCTTATACAAAAGATTCCAGCATCCTTCCTTTCCTGACATAGGTTTAACCCCTTAATTAGGCTCTTGAATACGTTGTAGTGTGTGCCATGGGTAGACATGTTCTTAGGATTTGACGTTTGAGCCACAACGAGCGCGTTCAGTGAGATCCCGGGCGGAGGGACGACCAGTGCTCCGCCAAGGTGTCTTACTGGAGGTTAGCAGCGGCAGAGTGATTTTACCGTGTCCTGGATGCCTTATAATTGAAATCCACTTTAACCTTTGTTAGACACACAAATCAGATTAGATTGTGAGCTCTTCAGGGCAAGGACAGAACTACGGTTTGTTGATGCTCCTGAATTTGTGCCATTGTTTTATGGCCTGTGTTGATGTGCTCTAGTCACAGCCGAATCTGCATCGAGGGCTGGGTGGGAAATGGGCAGTTTGGGAATTAGAAGTGGAAATTGGAAGATATTTTCTGCTCTCCCAGGCGTTACTATGCCGATGGCTTCGCCCCATTATGCAAAAGCTTGCCGTTAATTAGTGGGCTCTGTGCTGAAGGCTCATTACCTTCCTATGCAATTGAACTTGCCATGGTACTCTAGAATAATGTGACAGATTGTAATCACTGCCTTTAGACACTGTGAATTCCTTTTTTTGGTACTCTGTATTTTTTATATATTGTACAATGTAAAAACAAAAGACTTCAAAAATAAATGAAAAGTTTAAGAAACACAAACGAAGTGTAAGAATGTTTAAGAATGGCAGTGAGTGGGTATCATCTCATGCATGTCACTGCTGAAGCCCGTCATTGGCTGCAGCGGCGCCTGTGCCCATACACTGCAGGATGTAAAGAGCGCGGGGACCGGAAGATGAGAAAGAGAAGGCAACATGGAGGACCAGAATGGCGCGGCTCAGGTACGTAGGAATCTGGAGTAGGCTGCGGGCACTTGCCTGAACATCAGTATTACTGGAAAACCCCTTCCAGGCCACTTTCACACTTGCGGCAGAGTAATCCGGCAATCTGCATGCAAACGGACAGCATTTGTAGACTGATCCGGATCCGTCTCACAAATGCATTCCAATAACGGATCTGTTTGTCATACGGACAAATGGATCCATTTCTATTTTTTTTTTTTTTCACATTTTTAAGGGTCTGCGCATGCAGGGGTATTTTTAATGCCGGATCCGGCAAGTGTTCTGGAATTTTGGACGGAGATAATACCACAGCATGCTCCGGTTTTATCTCCATCCTGAAAAGTCAAAAAGACTGAACTGAAGACGTCCTGATGCCTCCTGAGCGGATCGCTCTCCATTCAGAATGCAGGGGGATAAAACTGATCAGTTCTTTTCCGGTATTGAGCCCCTAGGATGGAACTCAGCGCCGGAAAAGAATAACGCCAGTGTGAAAGTGCCCCAAGGCCCAAACTAGGCCAAGCACTTTAGGCTGAGGGTAAACGGTGACATGAAGATTGCATCGTACCTTACGACTGCAAAATCCGACAAAACCTGGGGTTGCACAAGCGATGACCCCTGTAGTCTTCATCAGGTATCATATCACTGACCTGTTCACAGATTTGTGATGGGGCTGAATACCTCTGCGCGGAGTGACGCACGCCACAAGTGTTCCGGGATTTCAGATTTCTTTAGAAATCAACTCACACAGAGGCCTCATGTACTTCCGTGGAAGCCCTGTACCAAACGCCATTTTCACTACAATATTTAACTACAATTTTTTCCAGAAAAAAATGATATGAAATATGTACGCAGCCTCCATCTCCCCGAGTTATAGGGAATGACTAGTATAAAGAGGTATCATTAAAGGGGTTGTATTAAACTAACACTTTGTTTGATGAGTATCTGATTTTTGGGGTCTGAATGCTGGAACCTCTAGAGATCATGAGAACGGCAGTGTCCATCCACATCTATGGGAGTGAAGTACAGAGACCTCTGCTCCCACCATCGCTGGGGTCCCATTGGTCAGACCCATAGCAATCAGAAACTTACCGTCTATCCTGTGGATAAGTATTGTTTATGGGATAACCTATTTAAGCCTCTTCCAGAAGACGGCCGGGAGATCCGTTCTATCGTAACTCCGATCACAGTACAAAGGATAGAAGGAGCATTCCCAGCTAGAAAGGGTTTCATCCATAAGAGATGATTGTGCTGCGCAGTGCTCCATCCGCGGTGCTGGACGCCTGTCACATCAATGTCATTATGGTGACTGAAGCCTCCCCAGAATGATGCCATGCGCTGTGCACCCACGTACGAAAAGGAAAAGTCTCTCATTAACAAGGCGGAAGCGGACACCCGCCAACAAATGTTATCTAGACCGGGGGCCGCCCGTCTGTGAAGGAGGATTACTGTTTGGAAGAGGCTGAATTTCCAATTAAAAGTTTAGAAGAGAAACAGCAGCTGTTCCCGGCCTCGTGTCGTATCTGCCAGAGATCGCGCGGCGCTCGTGTCGTATCTGCCAGAGATCGCGCGGCGCTCGTGTCGTATCTGCCAGAGATCGCGCGGCGCCCGTGTCGTATCTGCCAGAGATCGCGCGGCGCCCGTGTCGTATCTGCCAGAGATCGCGCGGCGCCCGTGTCGTATCTGCCAGAGATCGCGCGGCGCCCGTGTCGTATCTGCCAGAGATCGCGCGGCGCCCGTGTCGTATCTGCCAGAGATCGCGCGGCGCCCGTGTCGTATCTGCCAGAGATCGCGCGGCGCCCGTGTCGTATCTGCCAGAGATCGCGCGGCGCCCGTGTCGTATCTGCCAGAGATCGCGCGGCGCCCGTGTCGTATCTGCCAGAGATCGCGCGGCGCTCGTGTCGTATCTGCCAGAGATCGCGCGGCGCTCGTGTCGTATCTGCCAGAGATCGCGCGGCGCTCGTGTCGTATCTGCCAGAGATCGCGCCGTCATCACCACGAGGTCTCACACAGGAGGAACATCTGCTCAGGGGGATTTCCTGTAGTATTAGATTTGCTGCTTCTCTTGGCTTTCCGCTACGTATGGCAGCACTCTGTTATACAGGCAAACAAAAGAAGTGGGGATTATTCTGGATGACGGCGCTACCTTGACGTGAACCGTTTGATTAAAAATGTGTGCAAAGAGCTTCAACTTCATGTACAGTACCACGGTAATCCGCAATAATCCCCACTTCTTTTGTTTGCATGTACAGTCAGGTCCATAAATATTGGGACATGGACACAATGTAACATGTTTGGCTCTATACACCACCACAATGGATGTGAAATGAAATAAACAAGATGTGCTTTACCCGCAGACTGTCGGCTGTAATCTGAGGGTATTTACATCCAGATCAGGTGAACGGTGCAGGAATTACAGCAGTTTGCATATGTGCCTCCCACTTGTGAAGGGACCAGAAGTAATGGGACAATTGTCTTCTCGGCTGTCCCATGGCTGGTGTGTGTTATTCCCTCATTATCCCAATTACAATGAGCAGATACAAGGTCCAGAGGTCATTCCCAGTCTGCTATCTGCATTTGGAATCTGTTTCTGTCAACTCTCAAGATGAGATCCAAAGAGCGGTCACCATCAGTGAAGCCATCATTAGGCTGAAAAACACCACAAACCCATCAGAGAGATAGCAAAAACATCAGGCGCGGCCAAAACAACTGTTTGGAACATTCTTAAAAAGAAGGAACGCAGCGGTGAGCTCAGCAACACCAAAAGACCCAGAAGACCACGGAAAACAACTGCGGTGGATGACCGAAGAATTCTTTCCCTGGTGAAGAAAACGCCCTTCACAGCAGTTGGCCGATTCAAGGACACTCTCCAGGAGGTAGGTGTATGTGTGTCAAAGTCAACAATCAGGAGAAGACTTCAGCAGAGTGAATACAGAGGGTTCACCACAAGATGGAAACCATTGGTGAGCCTCAAAAACAGGAAGTCCAGATTAGAGTTTGCAAACGACATCTAGAAAAGCCTTCACAGTTCTGGAACAACATCCTATGGACAGATGAGACCAAGATCAACGTGTACCAGAGTGATGGGAAGAGAAGAGTAAGGAGAAGGAAAGGAGCTGCTCATGATCCTAAGCATACCACCTCATCAGTGAAGCATGGTGGTGGTAGTGTCATGGCGTGGGCATGTATGGCG
Source organism: Bufo gargarizans (assembly GCF_014858855.1). Taxonomy (NCBI): domain Eukaryota; kingdom Metazoa; phylum Chordata; class Amphibia; order Anura; family Bufonidae; genus Bufo; species Bufo gargarizans. Next base: position 182,173 of record NW_025334235.1, read on the forward strand.
GCCAATGGAACTGCTTCTCTTGTATTTATTGATGATGTGACTGCTGACAAAAGCCGCAGGATGAATTCTGAAGTGTTTTGGGGAATATTATCTGCTCATATTCAGCCCAATGCTTCAGAACTCATTGGACGGCGCTTCACAGTGCAGATGGACAATGACCCAAAGCATCCTGCAAAAGCAACCAAAGAGTTTAAGGGAAAGAAGTGGAATGTTCTGCAATGGCCGAGTCAATCCCCGGACCTGAAACCGATTGAGCTGCATTTCACCTGCTGAAGACAAAACTGAAGGGCAAATGCCCCAAAATCAAGCAGGAACTGAAGACAGTGGCAGTAGAGGCCGGGCAGAGCGTCACCAGGGATGAGACCAGCGTCTGGGGATGTCTATGCGTTCCAGACTTCAGGCTGTAACTGACTGCAAAGGATTTGCAACCAAGTATTAAAAAGTGACAGTTTGATGTATGATTATTATTCTGTCCCATTACTTTTGGGAGGCACAGATGCAAACTGCTGTAATTCCTGCACCGTTCACCTGATTCGGATGTAAATACCCTCAAATTAAGGCCCCTTTCACACGGGCGAGTTTTCCGTGCCGGTGCAATCCGTGAGGTGAACGCATTGCACCCGCACTGAATCCGGACCCATTCATTTCTATGGGGCTGTGCACATGAGCGGTGATTTTCACGCATCACTTATGCGTTGCGTGAAAATCGCAGCATGCTCTATATTGTGCATTTATCACGCAACGCAGGCCCCGTAGAAGTGAATGGGACCGAGTGAAAATCACAAGCATCCGGAAGAAGAATGTGTTTGCGATTTTCACGCACGGTTGCTAGAAGACGATCGGGATGGGGACCTGATCTTTATTATTTTCCCTTATAACCATGTTATAATGGAAATAATGGCATTCTTAATACTTAATGCATAGTATAATAGCGCTGGAGGGGTTAAAAATAAATTATTATTTAACTCGCCTTAATCCACTTGCTCGCGCAGCCGGCATCTCTCCTGTCGTCTTCTGTGCTGTGTGCAGGAAAAGGACCTGTGGTGACGTCACTCCAGTCATCACATGATCTTTTACCATGGAGATGGATCATGTGATGACCGGAGTGACGTCACCACAGGTCCTTTTCCTGCACACAGCACAGAAGACAGAAGAGATGCCGGCTGCGCGAGCAAGTGGATTAAGGCGAGTTAAAAAAAAAATTGCCACATTTATCAAATGTCTCATGTTTGATAAATTTGTCTTGTCCATAAAACCACATGCACATGGGCGTTGTGCGGTCCCCAATACACAGGCAACATCCGTGCAGCGGGGCGGACCCATTCAACTTATATTATTTTTTACCCCTCCAGCGCTATTGTACTATGCAGTCTGTATTAAGAATGCTAGTATTTTCCGTTATAACCATGTTACAAGGGAAAATACATTTATTTGCAGCGTGGAACAACGGAAAGAAACGCCACAGAATCGCTCCGTATTGCTTCCGGTGTTCCGTTCTGTGACACCGTTCCACATCTTCAGAATTGTGGACCCATTCAAGTGAATGGGTCCGCATCTGTGATGTGGGGTGCACGCGGTAATGGATTGCCGACACGCTGTTTGTGGGCCGCAGTATGGCCACGGCTGTGTGAATGAGGCCTGAACCTAACATTTCTGTCTAGAGAAGCTCCTCCACCTCCTACTGTAGTAAGAGTCTCAATGATAAATCTGAAGCGAAGCTCATTAACATACATAACCACACCCACTTTTCACAACTGCAGTGAGTGGTGCAAAACTGCAAAAACTTGTACAAAAAGTCACAAAAGCATGTTGCCACTTTTTGAAGCCAGAATTCGGGAGTGAAGCATGAGGAATCTGCCCTTGTATCTTACTGTGTGTGACCTGCGGCTTACAAATGGCGCTTTTAAACCATGGGCTGCGATGTCTTAATATGCCCAATATATGTTTACTATTTGGTTCTTACCCCAAACGGGCCGCTGATGAAGGGTCATGTGATCCATCCCCTTACATGTGGGGCAAACAGGGGGACTAGCGCATGCGCAGGCTGTCCACAGTGTAAGGGAATGGAGGCTGCAGATGGATGGGACTTACCGCATGACCCCTCATCAGCGGCCAGTGTGGGGTAAGAGAACCGGCTAGTAACACCTGCTACTAGCTGCAGGTATGCGCTGTTCCCAGCACCTTATAATATATATTGTCTGCTGCCCCCCCCAATAAATTTGGGCACATCCTCTGCCAGGGCATGAGCTGCAACAGCAGTGTGCCCCCAGCTGTGAGCCGACATAGATTTAGGCTATAATTAGTCAGTTTATGGCAAAAATTGCTAATATTTCCTGGGCAGGGTAGACCGTGTCCCTCCCGCTAAGTGGCCATCGCTTTGTATAGGCAGAAATCTTGCACAGGTCTCTGCATAAATTCTCTACATGTGCAATTCTCAGCTATTCGGATAGAGCTGTCACGCGTGCGTACCGCCCCAATACGTCCGTTAGCTGCGGGTCTGCGCGGTTCGCTAGAGATACAAGTGTTAACTCCCGGTGGCCGCTCTCGGGCAGCGGCTGATGCCCACCAGACAGATGTGGCAATGAGTTTTATTGGACACATTTCGCTTGTGAAGCAGAAAAGGTGTTTAGTCTCAAATCAGGAGGAAAGCGCTGGGAGGGTCCATGCGCTGCGGGCGCCGCGCGGCTGCTGATTTCTGTATCTAACGCTCCCGCCTCAGCACTAATTAAGGGGAAATTGCCTGAGACTCCCTACAAGCCATTTCTCTGATTATACAGATGGAAAGAGCAAACAAGCGGCATTAACCCCCTGGCTGCTGCAGCTGCAATGATTCGCCTCCACCTGAGATAATTTGGGTCGGAGAGCTCTGAAAAAAAAGACTCCACACAATTACTGGGAAAAGCACCGACAGGTGAATAACAGGAAATGTAGACGCAGAAGTCGGAAACTATAGGGAAAAATAAAAGCAAACAAGAAAGAAAAGCTGGAGCCAAACGCCACAAAAAAGAGGAAAATGAACCCAAAAATGTTCAATTACAGAAACCGTAAAAAAACTAAGTATTGGCCCTTAAAAAAGGGTTTCTTGTCACAATTTTCGCTCTTAAACATGCAAAGGTCACCTGAATTTAACTCTGCGTTTTTTTTTGTTTTAAAGGGACCCCACCGACCAGCTGTTTGAGAAGGCAGCAGAGCTCCTGCAGCGCCGCGGCCTTCTCACTGTTTACCGCTGGCCCAGTGACGTCACGACTGGTATCAATGGCCTGGGCGGGGCTAAGCTCCATTCAAGTGAACAGAGCTTAGCCCCGCCCAGGCCAGTTGCTACTAGTCACTGGGCCAGCGGTAAACAGTCAGAAGGCCGCCGCACTACTGGAACGCCGATGCCTTCCCAGTGTCGGACCCCCGCCGGTCAGATGCCGATGATCTATCCAGAGGATAGATCATCAGTTTAAACAAAGTGCAGAACCCCTGTAAGTATGGCCCCGTGTTTGTGCAACTGCAGGCACGGTGAGGAAGCCGGCGAGCGTCCTTCACTCATTACACCTGAGCCGAATACTTAACGGCGCAGGCGCAAGATTTCCACGGCAGACAGGCTCGGCAGGAGGAGACTAAAGCTGGCCTGGACCGGTCAGTCAAGAGTAGAAGGGTGTGGAATGAGGTGGGCGAACAGAGCCCCTAGGAGGCTCTTTTCTCCCCCCTGGAAAGTTAAATTCAGGTGACATTTGCACATGTATAATATCAGCCTGTTTAATAGCGAAAATTGTGACAGAAACCCTTTAAGCCCCTTCCCAACAGCCACCGTACATGTATTGCAGATGTCAGGTCTTTGAACATGGCCCCTGCTCCAGAGGAGAGACAGCACCATGGATGCCACAGCAGACACCCAGGCTAATGTCTGTGATCGGTGATCACACCGATTGCTGACATTTAACCCCCTCAGACGCTGTGGCCATTTGTGAACACGGCATCTGAGGTGACTTTCCTGAGGAGCCCCAACGGCACCCCTGCAAAGTGATCATTTGTTGTAATGGTCTCAGTCTCTCTGAAGGATCCAAGGCTATGACAGCAGTGGTTCCTATGTAGGCCTCCCATACAGTGAACAGGAAAAAAAATAAAAAATTGAAGATTTGCCATTTTTTGTCTCTTCACTAACCCAAAAAAAAAAAAAAATTGTTTAATTATCAAAAAGGCTTACAGACTCCTAAAATTGGATATACTGAAAACGACAGATTATCCCGAAAAAAATGACCCCTCAAATAGCGCCGTAGGCATAAATATGAAAAACAACAACCAATTCCCCGGCGCTCGCTATACTCCTTTTACACACTTGGCTGTAGGTGTCGCAGCGGAACCGCACAAACTGCTGCCAAACTGTGAAACTTCCGATATATATGTGACACCGCGCTCTCCCTAGCTCATCACAGTGGGGGCGTCAGACACTTACTAGTAACAACTGTTACCTGTTCAGTAGCGCTTGCTCCGTGGCTTTTCTTTCCTTCTTTGTGTAATCCTACATAATAATTGTACAATTTATACAAACGGCATCGCGCCACCGGCCGGGCTCGAGCCACGGTATAGCCACCTTAGCTCAATACCCAGTATAAGATTGGATTACACAAAGCAGGAAAGAAAAGCCACGGAGGAGCAAGCGCTACTGAACAGGTAACTGTTGTTACTTACTGTGTAACAGGAGACTGTCCTGAGCTAGGGCGGGCACGGTGTCACTTGAAAAAGTTATGGGTGGCAGAATAGGGCGACGCAAATTTGTTTTCCAACGTTTATAGTTTTTTTTTATCCCCCTGAATTAAAAACACAAGAAAAACGATATAACTGACATCACTGTAATTGTACTGACCCGGAGAATGAAGAGAACAGGTCCGTTTTACCAAATAGGGAATGCCATAAAAACAAAACTCATTCTGGAAGAATTGTATTTGTTCCCAATTCCACCCCATACATCGTATGCAATTCAAGTACAACTTGTTCCACAAAAAACAAGTCATCACAAGGCTATGTGAACAAAAATATAAAGTTCTGGCTCTGGGAAGGCAGGGGGTGAAAAAACAAAACTATTGTAAGATCAGCTAGACTATTATACTCTCTAGTGTAAGAGCGGCGAGACTATGGACTCTTTACTGTAAGAGCGGTGAGACTATGGACTCTATACTGTATGAGCAGTGAGACTATGGACTCTTTACGGTAAGAGCAGTGAGACTATGGACTCTTTACGGTAAGAGCAGTGAGACTATGGACTCTGTACTGTAAGAGCAGTGAGACTATGGACTCTGTACTGTAAGAGCAGTGAGACTATGGACTCTGTACTGTAAGAGCAGTGAGACTATGGACTCTGTACTGTAAGAGCAGTGAGACTATGGACTCTGTACCGTAAGAGCAGTGAGACTATGGACTCTATACTGTAAGAGCAGTGAGACTATGGACTCTATACTGTAAGAGCAGTGAGACTATGGACTCTATACTGTAAGAGCAGTGAGACTATGGACTCTTTACTGTAAGAGCAGTGAGACTATGGACTCTGTACTGTAAGAGCAGTGAGACTATGGACTCTATACTGTAAGAGCAGTGAGACTATGGACTCTTTACTGTAAGAGCAGTGAGACTATGGACTCTGTACCGTAAGAGCAGTGAGACTATGGACTCTGTACCGTAAGAGCAGTGAGACTATGGACTCTGTACCGTAAGAGCAGTGAGACTATGGACTCTGTACCGTAAGAGCAGTGAGACTATGGACTCTGTACCGTAAGAGCAGTGAGACTATGGACTCTGTACCTTAAGAGCAGCGAGACTATGGACTCTATACTGTAAGAGCAGTGAGACTATGGACTCTGTACCTTAAGAGCAGCGAGACTATGGACTATACTGTAAGAGCAGCGAGACTATGGACTCTGTACCGTAAGAGCAGTGAGACTGTGGACTCTGTACCGTAAGAGCAGTGAGACTATGGACTCTGTACCGTAAGAGCAGTGAGACTATGGACTCTGTACCGTAAGAGCAGTGAGACTATGGACTCTGTACCGTAAGAGCAGTGAGACTATGGACTCTGTACCGTAAGAGCAGTGAGACTATGGACTCTGTACCTTAAGAGCAGCGAGACTATGGACTCTGTACCTTAAGAGCAGCGAGACTATGGACTCTATACTGTAAGAGCAGCGAGACTATGGACTCTATACTGTAAGAGCAGCGAGACTATGGACTCTATACTGTAAGAGCAGTGAGACTGTGGACTCTTTACTGTAAGAGCAGTGAGACTATGGACTCTTTACTGTAAGAGCAGTGAGACTATGGACTCTTTACTGTAAGAGCAGTGAGACTATGGACTCTTTACTGTAAGAGCAGTGAGACTGTGGACTCTATACTGTAAGAGCAGTGAGACTATGGACTCTGTACTGTAAGAGCAGTGAGACTATGGACTCTATACGGTAAGAGCAGTGAGACTATGGACTCTATACTGTAAGAGCAGTGAGACTATGGACTCTATACTGTAAGAGCAGTGAGACTGTGGACTCTATACTGTAAGAGCAGTGAGACTGTGGACTCTATACTGTAAGAGCAGTGAGACTATGGACTCTATACTGTAAGAGCAGTGAGACTATGGACTCTATACTGTAAGAGCAGTGAGACTGTGGACTCTTTACTGTAAGAGCAGTGAGACTGTGGACTCTTTACTGTAAGAGCAGTGAGACTATGGACTCTATACTGTAAGAGCGGTGAGACTGTGGAGCTCTTTACTGTAAGAGCGGTGAGACTATGGACTCTTTACTGTAAGAGCAGTGAGACTATGGACTCTTTACTGTAAGAGCAGTGAGACTATGGACTCTTTACTGTAAGAGCAGTGAGACTATGGACTCTATACTGTAAGAGCAGTGAGACTGTGGACTCTATACTGTAAGAGCAGTGAGACTGTGGACTCTATACTGTAAGAGCAGTGAGACTATGGACTCTATACTGTAAGAGCAGTGAGACTATGGGCTCTTTACTGTAAGAGCAGTGAGACTGTGGACTCTATACTGTAAGAGCAGTGAGACTATGGACTCTATACTGTAAGAGCAGCGAGACTATGGACTCTATACTGTAAGAGCAGTGAGACTATGGACTCTTTACTGTAAGAGCAGTGAGACTATGGACTCTTTACTGTAAGAGCAGTGAGACTATGGACTCTGTACCATAGATGGTTGTGATCGGATTCCCACCAAGAGGGGCCTGGATGTCTGGAGGGTTGATTGCTAGATTTGAAATCTTAAAAGGATTTTTCCCCCTAAGATGAGAGAAATGGTCTTCTACCTCATGAGGGTTTTTGTCTTCTGCATCCACACTGCAGGATAACAGCCTGAACTGGATGGACATCTTTTTCTAGCCTTACAAACTATGTTAATATAAAATCTACCATCTAATGTATCCAGGACCCCGGCCTCACACACAAGTGAACAGGTACCATGGTCCCATAGTCCAGTGGTCGGCTATCGCACATCAAAAAGTTATATTTTTACATTTTCAGAAACAATCTTGAGTCTAGTGCAATATTGATATTTTTCTACAATGGTTCCTTCTTAGTACAGGACTATTATCTAACAAAATTCCAGCGTGGTTTAGTCAACAGGCCTCCGATGCCGTCCCAGCAGATTAACACAATGGCGTCAGAGCTGTAAACACATGAGCCCCTCACCAGTTAAAAAAATAAAATACAAGTTGCTAATGGAGACCATCCAGACTGAACCCTAACTACAGGTGAGCGAAATGATTCTACAGAATAAACGCTGGGAGAGTCTTTAGACATGGCGCCCACTCGTGCATGTAGCCCGCGGCTCATGTCTGCAACCGGCTATGATGCAGGCATTTAAGACTTTAGATGCTATGGTCAAGCGTGACCATGACATCGTAATGGTGAAAAGCCCAGAAGCGCATGTTTCTGGGTTAAGACCAGCTGCCCCGTGCACTTAGGGAAGCTGGTCATTAATTCTAATATACAGCGTCTCTCTGAAGTGACCCAGCATATTAGAGCTGCAGTTCATATGTTGGCCAGCAGATGGCAGGCCAACTTAGGAGAACAGCAATGTGAGCTAATACTGTAGTTCTATGGGAATACAGTATAAGCCATAGAGGGAAAAAACTACAAGTTACATAATATGAAAAATATATAAAAATAAAAAAATCGCCGCCTTTTCCTAGAATAAAAAAAAATATAATATATAAACATCTTGGCCATCACCGCGTCCGAAGCCACCTGTACTATCAAAATATAAAAATATGTATCCCATACGGCGAATGGCATAATCGAAAAAGATATCAAAATGGTCAATTTGCCATTTTTTTAATCGCTTCTTTTCCCATAAAAATGGATTAAAATGTGATAAAGTCAAACACACTCCTACATAGTATCAAAAACTACACCATCCTGTAAAAAATGAGCTCTGACACAGCTCAGTATACATAACTATAAAAAAAAGTTATGGTCAGAACATAGCAATATCAAAAAAAAAAATTTAAGTATTAAAAACACAAAAAACCTACACATACCCTATTTTTTTTGCCCTATAAGACGCACCTTCCCCCCCCCCCCCAAAAGTGGGAGGAAAATGGCAGTGCGTCTTATGGGGCAAATGTTGCCGTTTACACTGATACAGCGCGGTCGGAGGTGTATCAGCAAGGAGGGGCCGGCGTCTTGTTTAGTAATGGTAGTGGGGCCCGTTGCAGTCACTGTATTCTATTGCACCCGCTCACTGTACTAATCGTATCTAACTGCAGGCAATGTTTAACTATAGAATATCTTCAATCCAGCCGCCTGTTCTCACGTCCGTAGCAGGCAGGAGGCTGGGCACTGACAACATAACTCACTACGTCACGCGCCTGCTCCGCCCACTTTATGAATGAAGCAGGCGGTGCGGGCACGTGACTTAGTGAGTTACTCTGCCAGTGCCCGCACAGCCTCCTTCCCTCTATGGACGCAAGTACAGGCGGCTGGATTGAAGATATTCTATAGTTAAACATTGCATGCCGTTAGATACGATTAGTACAGTGAGTGGGGCCCGGTGCAATAGAATACAATGACTGCACTGGGCCCCGCTGCCATTACAAAACTACTGTAGATGCCAGCCCCCACCCCCTGTATTGGGGTCATTCACAATACACAGGGACACTTATGGGGGTGGGGGGAGATCTGTGGATGACACATAGCATAAGATGCTATTTATCTGTCATCCACAGATTCTCTCTCCCCCCCCCCCCCCCCCCCCATAGCAGTGTCATGCCATCCACAGACGCCCATAACAGTGTCATCCACAGGCTACCATTAGTTCAAAGCCCATTCTTATTTTCCTCCTCAAAAACCTAGGTGCGTCCCATGGGCCGGTGGTATGTGGTATGGTTGTAATTGTACTGACCCAGAGAATTAAGGACACAGGTCAGTTTTTCCACATAGGGCGAAAACCCATAAAACTATGTGAGCAGACAGCCTCTCACACACCTTATATACCCCCCGAGGGATATGTGCAGACAGCCTATCACCCCTTATATACCCACCGAGGGATATGTGTACAGACAGCCTATCACATCTTATAGACCCACCAAGGTATATGTGTACAGCCTATCACACCCCTTATATACCCCCCAAGGGATGTGTGTGCAGACAGCCTATCACACACCTTATATACCCCCCCCCCCCCCCGAGGGATATGTGTACAGACAGCCTATCACACCCCTTATATACCCACCAAGGTATATGTGTACAGCCTATCACACCCCTTATATACCCCCCGAAGGATGTGTGTGCAGACAGCCTATCACACCCCTTTTATACCCCCCAAGGGTTGTGTGTGCAGACAGCCCATCACCCCTTATATACCCTCCAAGGTATATGTGTACAGCCTATCACACCCCTTATATACCCCCCCGAGGGATGTGTGTGCAGACAGCCTATCACACTCCTTCTATAACCCCCCCCCCCCCCAGGGATATGTGTGCAGACAGCCTATCACACTCCTTATATACCCCCCGAGGGATATGTGTACAGCCTATCACACGTCTCATATACCCCCCCCCCCCCCCCCAAGGGATATGTGTGCAGACAGCCTATCACACTCCTTATATACCCCCCCCCCCCAGGGATATGTGTGCAGACAGCCTATCACACTCCTTATATACCCCCCCAGGGATATGTGTGCAGACAGCCTATCACACCCCTTTTATACCCCCCCAAGGGTTGTGTGTGCAGACAGCCCATCACCCCTTATATACCCACCAAGGTATATGTGTACAGCCTATCACACCCCTTATATACCCCCCCGAGGGATATGTGTACAGCCTATCACACTTCTCATATACTACTACCCCCCCCAAGGGATATGTGTGCAGACAGCCTATCACACCCCTTATATCCCCCCCGAGGGATATGTGTGCAGCTTATCATACCTCTCATATACCCCCCCAAGGGATATGTTGTGTGCAGACAGCCTATCACCCCTTATATACCCACCAAGGGATATGTGTACAGCCTATCACACCCCTTATATACCCCCCGAGGGATATGTGTGCAGACAGCCTATCGCACCCCTTCTATACTCACCGGGCCAGGTCAGCACATGTGACTTCCTTCATGAGTCATGCGCTGCCAGCGTCAAAAGTAGGAATTGGTCAGAATAATGGGACTCGACTGTGTATTACGTAGCTCCTGCTGGTGATAAACATCCGTCTCTGGTAGCATCAGAAATGTCAGCTCGACTTTCCCCTGATTATTTCAGTTACTGGTACTTAGTGCAGTAACTCAACAGTCCAATAAAAATAAAAATAAATCCCCAAAAATGTTATATTACCCAAGAGACACACTGCAAGTGAAGGGTTAACAACCTGACTGCATGCCATCCATCACATAAATGCCGCAGTTACTTTTTAAAATGCATTTTGGATCCGGGGAAGCAAATCACATTATAACTTTAAATTAAAAGGCTTTCTAGCTTATTAAGTTCTCCTCTGTGTTACGCCTCAGTACCATCAAAATCCCATTTTGGTCTGAAGTGAAGCACAGAATATGTAACTTAACAGCTTCTCTCCTGTACAGGTAAAGAGTGCTGCCGGGAGCCGGCCGAGGAGGTAGAATACCCGATTAGGGCCCCGGCCGACGAGGTAGAATACCCGATTAGGGCCCCGGCCGACGAGGTAGAATACCCGATTAGGGCCCCGGCCGACGAGGTAGAATACCCGATTAGGGCCCCGGCCGACGAGGTAGAATACCCGATTAGGGCCCCGGCCGACGAGGTAGAATACCCGATTAGGGCCCCGGCCGACGAGGTAGAATACCCGATTAGGGCCCCGGCCGACGAGGTAGAATACCCGATTAGGGCCCCGGCCGACGAGGTAGAATACCCGATTAGGGCCCCGGCCGACGAGGTAGAATACCCGATTAGGGCCCCGGCCGACGAGGTAGAATACCCGATTAGGGCCCCGGCCGACGAGGTAGAATACCCGATTAGGGCCCCGGCCGACGAGGTAGAATACCGATTAGGGCCCCGGCCGACGAGGTAGAATACCCGATTAGGGCCCCGGCCGACGAGGTAGAATACCCGATTAGGGCCCCGGCCGACGAGGTAGAATACCCGATTAGGGCCCCGGCCGACGAGGTAGAATACCCGATTAGGGCCCCGGCCGACGAGGTAGAATACCCGATTAGGGCCCCGGCCGACGAGGTAGAATACCCGATTAGGGCCCCGGCCGACGAGGTAGAATACCCGATTATCGCCCATTCACTGCTGCAGGAGTCAAGATGATGCAATTACAATCAATAAGATATGATCTTTACTTTTAAAGGGGAATAAAAAGGGTCACAATAGCAGATCCTAATAATGTTCAGATGCCGAGCCTTCACCATCCATTCACTGTTATGGGAGTAACAGAAACATCCAAGCCCCGTTCTGCATGCTGGCCCCAGAGGTGGCAGCCATCATCAGACCATACCATCAGTATATCCATAGAATAATATAGGATTATCCCTTTAACCTGGTCAGATGCATTGTGATGGTCACCAGGCTGCGTTCCGTTTATGTCAGTAATTGTATGGCCATGAAGCCCTAGCCTGAGTAAGCGACCTCCATTGGACAGGAGCACCGTCCTGCACAAGTGACATGGAAACCATAAGAATGCGACAGCAGAATGACTGCAAACTAGTCCGGAGCGATCAAAAAAGTCCATCAAGAAAGAAGAATGCAGATGAGAATTCATGTAAACCTGCTCTTAAAGGGGTTGGCCCATCTCACAATTAGTAGCGTAGAATACCATTCACTTCTAACGGCATGCCAAAAATAGCCAAGAGCTGGCTCAGTTCTGTTTAGGAGTCCCATGGAAGTGAATGCAGAGCACGTCACGCATGCACAGTGCACTCTCCCTCACTTGTGCCCCATTGTAGAGACGGGTGCGGGTCCCGAACTGAACATTGGTGGCACATCCTAGTGAAATACCACCAATGTGCGAGATGGGCCAACCCCATTAGAGTGGCACTCTCATCTGGAACATTTATGGCATTATAGGTGTGAGTCCTGCACCTATATCCAAAACAGCGCACTAAAGTGAACCGAGAGGATGGCGTGCATGCGCAGCATCTTCTCCATTTACTGCTACTGGACGTCCGAAACCAGCCTGAGCAAGCGCTTGGCAACTCCCATACCAGCAAATGGTGCAGGGTGCTCTCCTTTAACTTCAGGGGTCCTGTTTTAGATGACATGTCCTAGAGGCGAGACCCACACCTGACAGTCATGGCATACTCTAGTGAAGTGCCATAAATGTCCCAGATGGGAATATCCCTTTAAGTTTTTTTTAGTCGCTTAAAGTGGTTTATTACCCGACCCCCAACTGCTTACCATCTGTGCAGTGCTACTAACCATGTATGTCCCACCACAGGTTCTTGCGGTACCATACGGCCTCATTATCCAGACCTTCATGACTTACAGGTCGCACTCCTCTCCATCCCACAGGCCGTCAGTCTGATACAGAGGAGCCGGCGCGTCAACGCATTCTGCAGGTTAATCACGGAACATTTTGGGTTTTCCGTATGGGCGAGACCATTCCTGGTGAAGAGCTTGGAAATCTGTAGAATTTCCTGCACGGGTTGATATAATTAACAGTTTTGTCCTCGTTAGTATAGTGTTAAGTGTCCCAGCCCGAGAATGGGCTCTGCCACCCGATGAGGGTGCTGTATGTCCCGCTCTCCAGGTCCGTCATGTACTATGGAGAGCGGGTAATCAGCCATGGTCATAAGAAAAAAGACAATAAAACACAAAAAGGTTTTTAAAAGGTTTTTTATTTCACCATAAACTAAAAAAAATCCTTATAAAATCGGGTTACCTGACAATCCTAGCAGTGAACAGGTTAACAGAGCATCAGACAAAGAACAACCGCCGTCATATACAGAGATTAGAGAACAGTCACACCAGGTTATCGATGAGAGAAGGAGAGACACCGGAACCTTAGCGCTTCGCTCTCCGGAATATTAGCAGCATGAGTACACGACAAACATAATGCCACGTGGAGCCACGGCTCCACCTTATCCTGAAGATCTGAGGTCACAGAAATCTCACTGGAAAGTGCAACTTCCCGCCATATCCCAAATCCAACCTTTCCCAATGACTAGGCCGTCTGCCGAGTGTCTCCAGGACCTCTTCCTGAGCGGCGCACGACCACCACCACTCTAGAGGTCATAGCGAGTATGGGCTTCAATAGAGGCCTTCTAGAAAATGAAGAGGCATCCTTTAAGAGGATATTTAGGGGGACATCACACATCCGCCATCAGTTAAAGGGAGTCTTCCGATTCTCAGACACTGGCGTCCCATGAAGTGCAATATACCAGTAAAGTGTTCCCCAACATTTCCATCAAAAATACTTTGGGGCAAGCTGTCCTAATATCTCCCCATATTTTACTCCATGTCCCCCCCTTTATGTGTTCTACAGTGAATGGAACCTCTAACGTCTTGGTGTCACATCCCATCAGAGGCGCCGCGCAGTCAGTTCCTCGAACCCACAGTGGATTCCCACGGAGGCAGAGCATGGAGCTCATTACTGCTGTAGGCTCAGATTGTAATTCAGCAGACGGCCATGATTACATGAGACCGTCCTACAGCCGCCTCCAGATATAACCCAGGAAAAAACATCTGTGACAAGAGACCCCGAGAACCGATCGCTGCGGTCTTTACACGGTGACATTTCTAGGTGATGATCTCACAGCACAACACCAGACGTGACGGGGAAGAGCTGAGATCCCACACTCCATCAGGACAAGTGTCAGCTGCTGGGCTTTGTGGTCAGTGATCCAGTTCATCAGTCTCCTCCAGTATGGCCGAGACTAAAGGAGATTTAATAAAAGCCCTCTGCTGGTAATCAAGTCAGAAAAGCCAGTGGATAAATCCCTCTGCATATACAGTATATTCCATCAGACGTTTCACGGACAGATCCTCAAACGTTGCAGGGCTCTCAGCTCATTAAAGGCGTTTTCTGCTATAGTGTCGGCCTATCCTCAGGACAGGTCACCAATATCAGATCGGTGGGGGTCCGACCCGACATCAGTCACATGGCCAAGGTACAGGTCTCAGTGAAGTGAATGGGCCTCAGCTGCAATAGCAGACACAGCCACTACCCAACGGATAGGCCACGGCGCTCTCCGATCGGATACCGGTGACCCATCCTGAGAATAGGTCATCAACACACAACTTTAACCCCCAGACTGCTGTGCAAAGTCCGTCCTACCAAGACTAGTCATCCAGATTTTAAAAAAATATGGAGGAGCTGCAGAACGAATAAACAATGTTGAAATCTTTACCCCATACAGATAACGCCAGGCTAGTCATATACTGTAATCGCTCAGGACAGGAAGCCCGCGCCCCTCTATAGGCGGCAGATATAGCTCATTGTCTAATGAAGTGTATAGTGATCCCCAGTCCTGACAGGTCTGTTTTAGTAAGTACTTGCATCCCTCGTGTAATAATTCTGGAGTACCTATTCCTACGACTATGTTGAGCCATTCCTCGGTGAATTGCTATCAGAACTATTACATGGGGGTGCAATCAGTTACTAGAACAGACGTCAGGAGAGGAGACAGCTCCACTTTTCCAAATGCCCTAAAAATCATCTTTGTTAATGGATTTTACCTTCATGCTGCCACAATAGGCCTCCTGAAGCTGCAGCCGGTATCCAGCTGTATGGAGGTCAGTCTCTCGGAGGACGTGGAGACGGTGCCAGTTACTTGTGAGCGTTGTAGACTGACTCGCTGTTCCTCCTGGACTGATGTCTCCGCAGAGCTTTCAGCGCAGCGGCACGCTTACACCAGTACGGAGCCCTCCTGGCGCCTCCTCCACGTACTCTAAAGAGACTGGAACCTGTACGCCGCAACACTGGAAAGTGTGCATTTGGAGGAAGACTGGCCGGAAGGTAAAATTAGCCAATGACATACATTTTAGAAGGCATTTTAGGAAAAGCGATGTGAACGTTCAGGGACAACCGGAATCATTGTACAATTAAAGATCTGCAACCAAACTGACAACTACTACAGCAGCACTACATCCCATCGTGGCGGTCTTCACTGGACGGTCCGGCGGCCATATCCTGGTTAACAAGGCTGTAGTAGTGGATTCAATCTCCTGGGGGGGCCCATGCAGGACACCGGCGCACAGGTGTCAGTCAGTCCTCTTCTCGGGGAGAATGTTGGGCCCTCTTGTACAGACGACATTCAGAATGAGATTATCCGCCATTCGCTGCCCACCTCCCCGCAGATTACCAACCTTTCATATGATAAGCCGTGTGGTCAGACTCGACATATTGCAACCTATTCATCATTAAAACATTAAGATCCTCCACCTCCAATAACGACTCCCGCAGCGGGGGCGAGAGCAGCAGACTTCCCTGGTAATTGATGCTCCTCCGTCCCGGGGACCACAGAGTAAAATACACACGTGGGACTTTTTATTTAGTAGTTAATATCAGCCCAGCGGCCTCGTGTCGCTCGTCTTCCTCCAGTCTATTGTGCAATTCCAGACAATTGTGCCGTGAGCGGAGTGTTCAGCCCGTTTGGGGCTATTACACGGATATAAAGACATCGAGATAGAGTCTATCATAGGATTCCCTGAAGCACACAAGTAAGAGCAGGCTGAGAAAGCTAGATCCCGTCAGGCACCAGTTCAGCCACGACAACTCTGGAAATGAAAAGACAACATTGAATCATCCCGGGCATTCAGATCGTGTACTTTGGGCGAGACAGTTTGTCACTGGGCTCCCTGGAGCAGATAATAAACGCCAGGCCGAGGATACAAGACCCTGTGAGGCACCAGTTCAACCAGGACGGCGCTGTGTAGATACAAAAAGCAAGAGAACATCACACCGCTGCGCTACCCGCGACAACGCAAGGCGCATCAACAAAAACATCGATCACAACAGGAAATAAACGGTGCTGACGCAACGAGAGCCGGGTCACACATTCAGCGGCAGACGCAGCGACCGCACCTGGAAGCCAGATCACTGTGCAGCCAAGAGCTGCGACCTGACGAAGGCCTCCACAGACCCAGGGGTCGGCAGGCCCGTCTCATTACCGGTTTCTACTCCTGTTTTAGGTGTAGAAAATGGTCTAAATGTAAGACAGCGAGGACACGGTCTTACATTTAGAACCGGCGCTGGATGCACTGAAGTTATGGAGAGGCCGGCGCCTGTACATAACCGCGGCGGATCCACCGACGACACAGGGCCTTATCAAGACCGGAGTGTTAATAAACGGGCCCCTCAGCGTGTCACACGTGGAAGGTTTTAGAACCGCAGCATTACTATTTAAGGAAAATGCATTTATGTGGCATTTTTAGCTGCATTTTTTATTTAGTGACATTTTGAACATTAGTTTTTCCAGTCTTTCTTCAGGTCCTACATAGAAGCCTATGGGAAGAGGAGGGGGAAACACGGCACCGAGCTCACTGCATTGGGGGGAAAAAACTGCCCCTGACCAAGAGAGGATCCTGTGTACATATCCTGTAGTATGGTCTGGAGCTGCATTCACGATTCTGCTCTGCTTGTTAGAAACAACTGGCAGGCTATGGCCAGATATTCCCCTGAACAGCTTAACTGAGCTTCTTTAGAGACTGGAGAATTGTGATTGCAGCTCTGGGATTATAATGTGGATCAGTAAAAGCCGAGTCATGTGTTGACACAGTGACTAAAATTTCTATAAATTCACCTTTTGAGAGAGAACCCGTTTTATATGATAAGAACCCGTACAGCAGGAGCAGACCCCCATGTCTACAGCCATGAAGCCCCTCTTTACGGCAGAGCCTCCCCCTCCCTTCAGCATCCTTTATGTGATTGCTCGGTACACGGCGGGTGATGGAGGCAGCCGCTGCAGCAAGTACGGCTCCTCTCCTCTCTCCGGCCTTCTTCATTAGGAGATGACATTGCAGATCTGTTCTACAAGTTCTTAAGGGCGTCCTCCTAACAGAATGCAATTCCGCGCAGCCGTCTCCGGACGCCCACTGCACAGAAGGCGCTCACACTTGTCATCTTTATGGAGGAGCTTCGCTCAGTCCCTGATCTCTAGATTTTAAGGCTAAATGATTGTTTGGAAAACAGAAACCAAGAAGAAATAACTGGGGAGCGGTGGAAGCGGCAGCTCGGAGGTGGCAAATGTACTGAATGGGCGTATGGGGGGGGGGGGGGGGGGGGGGGGGGGGGAGCCCTATGTGACGGCTGGATGCAGTGGAATCACAAGGTGTGAACTCTACCGTAGATCAGTGGATAATCTAATATGTAAGGGGCCCCTCTATTCAATGTCTGTCCAAGGATTGGACATGCTGGAATCAAACTGCTCCATACTTCCTCCAGGACAGAGCCCATTGCTGCCGGAGCGTCTCTGTTCTAGTAAGATCCCTGCACGCTCGGCCAGTGCAAACTGTGGAGAGGGCAGGGGGCAGCCATCGTGTGTCTGCCATTACAATGCGGCTCTTTATAATACAACCCTAGACATATTATTGTGTGTAGTCAGAAGTATCGATCAGCGGGAGTCTGGGTGCAGAGAAGGCCCTTCTCCCAGGTCTACAATACAGCTGTCAGCAGGCACACTGCAGGACGCAGGAGGCCGCGGCCACCATCAATCCCTCAATGACTCACTCTCCTCCTAAGGAATGACTGCTGCTCCACGCTGCCGGGGAGATGACGGATAGACCGCGCGGGGTAATTGCAATGCCTCAGCTGCTCCTGATGGGGAGATCTGTCAGCCTGAATGCTGCACTTGGATTTCTAACTGGATACGACTCTCCTTTAATATTAATTCCAAAGGCAGAACAGGAGAAAATGTTCTCTTCTCCGCTGGATTTCAAAATGACATCATCAACGTACGTGGGACAATCGGGCGGCAGCAGCACCGAGAGCGAAAGCTTCGATGCGCCAAGAGCCGGTGATCAGAGTAAAGGGCGAGACGTCAGAGATCTATGAATGTGACTAAGGGCTGATTCACCCGACCGTCCCCCCAAACTGCCTGCAGCGGTGTTTTATCATCCAGTCACTTCCTATGTGATCGCAGGGTTACTGCGCCGACATCAATATGTCTACACAGACCAGCGAGCATCAGACACTATGATGCAGTCAGTTGGGATCAGGGTCGGTTCCTGGACCGAGCACAGTCGAGTGAATCAGCGCTAATATACAGAGACTTAAAGATGCTGCACATCAACGACAGTCCAGGAAAGGGTTAAACCCAAGGTGGCAGAAGTGCTAGGAAGAAATAATTGACTAACGGTAATGAGATTTTGGTGCTGATCATTGGCATGCTGGGACTATACGTTATAACATGCCGGCTGCTCAGCGGTACTGGATAAAGCAATGGCGTTTTCACCATTCTTTGTGAGCTGAACGGTGATTATGATGATGATGATGATGATGGTGGTGGTCAGGCAGGCGAGGGGCAGCCACCATCATGAATCGCCATCATACATACTGTCCTGATTATTCACCTCCTTCATGAATCATCTGCTGGTAATTTTATATTTTAAGATGACCTTAAAGTGAATCAGGGGTTCACGGGGATCTGTGCCTTTCCAAAATCTCCAGCTCCAAAAGTGGCCGAAATCCTCATCAGCCTGAAGGACGTGGACCCCGATCTGAACGGATCTAATGCCCACAAGATGACTATGAGGAATTGAACCTTTCCCTGGAACAAGAGATACAATGTCCACGCACAATTAACCGCTGCCTCCGGAGCTGCGCTCTGAACTAACAACCGGGGCAATCGTGGAGCCTGATTAATGGGGACAGCCAGAATACTGGAGCATTGCCGGAGCAAGTCCAACCTGCTGCCGAAAACAGCTTAAGGGCGGCCAGAGCCCACTTATACAGATGGAGAATGGATCCGAAAGTGGAGTTTTGGGGCTGATAACTGGAAAATGAGCGGCCGAACGACATGATGAGAGCCAAGAGACTGGAGGCAACTGGGCAAAGCAATGGAAATACTCCACGCGAATCATCTCCCGGGGCCCAGAACGCCACAAAGTCACCTGTAATATAAACCTTATTTCTATCATGTCCTCCTGCCACATGTCTACACCCATCGGCCATAACAATAAAACCTAATTCTGATTACTATGACGCCCCACACACCACAAGCTGCAATGTCTTGTGTGTTCCGACACCCATCACCATCATCAGCAGTAACGTTGTCAGCAAGTTGCTCTTCAGTAGCTCTTCTCTGGGATCGGACCACACGGGCACCCACGTATTAATGAGGCCCGGGCACCCATCACCCTGTCGCTGGTTCACAGGTTTTCCCCCAGTCTCCAGAGGCCAGGGCTCCGGGCACCCCCAGTCTCTCAGATACTTGCAGCTTTATGGTCAGGACTGCACACGGGATGAGCCACCCATTACAGCCTAGCCCTGGCACAGCTACAGCGGTCAGGTTATGACGACTCCAATGCAGAGCAGAGAGGCCGAGGCCCTCGGGGAGGACAGGAGGGGCACTGCCGAATATAAAACCTGCATAAACTAAACTCCTGCTCAGAAGCAGTTATCATCATCATTAGTCACTGGGTCAGGAGATTTCACTCACCCGATGCATATCTATTGCAAATTCTTTAAAGGGCCGGTTCACGTTCTTCCACATGGATGGAAGCAGCCACAAGCTGGCCACCACAGGAGGGGTACTAAGAGGGATTCACCCCCAAAGGAGAATACAAACGTGGAGGACGGGGGAGATCATATATTGTAGTATGGCAGCTAGTGCATCCTTAGTCACGTGGGAGGAGGCAGCCGAGGGTGCCCCCCCCCCGTGCCCCCCCCACCCACCCACCCCTGAAGGCTTCCTTCACAGTTCTTTTTTGCAGTATTTTTCTGCTTGTAAAACATGGCACGTATCCGTTTTTCCATTCCCTGTATCTGGTGTTTTTATATGTCCCATAGTGAGGTCTATGAGACAATGGCAGCAGCTAGAGCATTCTGCAGAAAAACTGAGGGAAACCCGATGTTCGGCTGCAGCACTTTTTTTTTGGGGGGGGGGGGGGGAAGCCAGGAAACATGCAAGAAAGACACCACATTTTTCCAAAAAGTGCTGTTTTTTTTAAACCAGCCTTAAAGGGGTTAACCCATTAAAATAAATTACCCCATATCAGTGGTGCTGACTGGCAGGTGTGCAACCACTGCGGCCCCTGCCAATCAAAAATGGAGAGCAGACACGGATGCCTATCTGCCGCTCCGTTCAACTCTATGGGACTGGCAGGGACAGCAAAGAGCTCGGCCATCTCCAGCGGCCCCCTAGAGCTGAAGAGACCCCCGCAGTCAGACACCACCCATCAGACACCACCTTTCTTGTGGATAATGCTGTAATGTAATAGGAAATGCTGGAGGCAGGGAGGTCCCCGTACAAGATTATGTCTACTCACCTGTGTTATAAAAAGTTAAAAACACCAACAAGAGTCCAGTGAAGATATTACTCAAGAAGGTGACAAAGCCACAGGTGATGCCCTCCGGGACGGGGTAAACGGTCTCCACAAACATCTCGAAGAATATTGGCACCGTGCTGTTGAGAAAGACTCCGATCAGGATGCACGAGGTGTAAAGGGTCGCTGCGGCAGACACAAAACACATCGTTAGCAACATTTTACAAAGAAAAAACTAAAATAAATTCTCGCCCTAAATTTGCGTAATCCAGACGCTCCCATAATATGAAGAAAAAGGCAGCAGGGACGTATCCCCCGGATCTGGGGTCATGAGAGACTTCAGTAACACATTTTCAATGGATCCAGAGCCTTGGAATCTAAACTAAAACGTAACTTATTTACATGAATAAAAAAAAACTCCATGGTGCCCTTGATGAGGCCAAATGAATGAAGGGATGAAGACTGCAGACCAGTTTTAGTTTTTTTAAGTCACGGTAACCACTAAAATACAACCCCAATTCCAAAAAAGTTGGGGCGAGGATACAATGTAAATAACAAAATGCGGCGATTTGTAAATCCCCCAGCAGATCGCGTATCGGATGATGGAAGGAGACCGCTCACCATTTCATATAAAAAAATAAAAATAAAAAAAAATATTAACTCCTTTAGAAGTCGATGGCAGCGCGGCATCTCAGAAACGTCTTTCTGGGGCCGTGCCCACCGCTGCGCGGCTTCCTTCATCTTTTGATATTATGCCCTGTAGATGGCGAGATCGGAGGTCACTGCATATTTTCTGGAGGAGTAATAATAACGTTTTTATATTTTTCTTTAGATTTTTTTTTTTGGGGGGGGGGGGGGTGAACTGTACTTTTTAGTGACACCATTTCTGAGGACATATAACTTATATTACCCTTTTCTGGATGGAAATGGGGGTAAAAAAAAAAATATATATATTTTTTTTTCATAAACGTTATTAATCTGTAGATCTCTTAGTCCCTCTAGGACAGGCATGCTCAACCTGCGGCCCTCCAGCTGTTGTAAAACTACAACTCCCACAATGCCCTGCTGTAGGCTGATAGCTGTTCAGGCATGCAGGGAGTTGTAGTTTTGCAACAGCTGGAGGGCCGCAGGTTGAGCATGCCTGCTCTAGGAGACATCACTTGTATAATGCAGGGGTGTTCTCGCATATCCCAAAAGAGACGGGTCCGGGAGCGCAGCACGCTGCAGTGATTTGACGCTGTTGCAAAAATCCAGAAATCTCCAGATATGTTCCTGGGTTATCACAACGCTGCCGGATCAATGGCCGGAGTCACGTAGGAGACCAGACAACATCTTCATAGGTAATGTAACCTGCTATTACACCCCTCCCCCATACAGTATCCATTCAGCGTCTGCATGGCATTAATAGCTGAGTGTTTGCTGGGCTTTGTAGTACATGTAAGGCTACAGGTTGCTTCTTTTACATTATTTTATTGTATGATGCAAACACAAAGGGTAACCCACCTCATGCAGTGACAACCCTATGGCAGGACACAGGATCATGCACTGCAGGTAGTCACCGGACCAGAGTAATTTATGACCAATCAGCGGGCCTGTTAGAGGTGTACATGAGAGAAGCGCTGGGATTGGCCGGGAGCAGCTGCCCGAGGGACTGACGATGTACCCATTCTGGTGCGGAGAGTGCGGCTCCGGCGGTGATCCGGGGGCGCTGTATCCTGCCTCCTCTACCTAGACTAATGATACTGGCGGCACGGACAGGCCGGCTGCGTTCCAGTCTACTGCACAGAGATACGCAGGAAACTTTCTTCAGAGAGTACGTTGCCATCACAGGCGTTATTGCAACCTCTGGTGAAATAATCCGTTTTCATGATTTTACATTGAAGAACACTTATTAGATGCAGTTTTCGCAGACTGGAGAACCTCCGGCCATCTTTGCTTCTGAGAGACTCTGCCCCTCCAACACGCCGCAAGCTGGTTTTTTTATTAGTAACAAAAAGGATTTCAGCTTTTTGTTGCCCCTGTCCCAAATTTTTTTGAGATGCGTCGCCGCCATCAAGTTGGAAATGAGTGAATTTTGTCATGAAATGGTGAAGGGTCTCCATCATCTGAAATGTGCTCTATGCTCTGCTGGGAATAAAGTACAGGTCTCGGAGGGTCGCAGATCATTGCATTCTGGCTCTATTCACATTTCACACAGCACCACAACTTTTTGGGAATTGGGTTTGTAGTCCTGTCCTGCCTGGACTACTGCAACATCCTCCTGTGTGGCCTCCCATCCAGCACGCTCGCCCTCCACTTCAGGGCATGCTGCCACCACACAGCCTGCGTCCTTCCACTTCCCTTATAGATTGTAAGCTCTTGTGGGCAGGGTCCTCTATCCCTCTGTATCCGTCTGTTAATGGTTTATTCTATTTTTAGATCTGTGTAATCCCATCTGGATGTACATGGAATTAATGAATAATAATAATCCGTGTGAACTGAATCCATAGAATTTGAAGTCTTCATACAACGTGTGATGAATGGGGCTTATTATAAACTACAGAATGAAGGGTTCAGAGATGTCTCTTTGGCCCCAGGCCCCAGGTTTCACCCAGTAGCAGGCACTACAATGCACACAGCACAGGACACAGACTTGTACGTCTGCAGCCGCTGATTTATCCTGATGCTCCCGACGCCAGCAATATCTGCAGACATTTACAACACTTGGCTCGGTTTCTCGCTCTGACAGCGCGCTGCGGTGTACCTATATGCTGGAGCAGAATTTTTTTTATAAAATGCCTGCGTGTCCCGGTTATTCCACTGTGAAGAAGAGAGCAGCGGCTGAAAAGCAGAAGCCTTCAGTCAGGCAGATTTACGAATCATTAGCTAAGCAAAGCCTAGAACGCGGTCTGCCGCCAACAGCGCCATTCAGTACAGCCAGCAAAAAGCTGAACTGGAAAACAAAGAACAGACATGTGATGCAAAGGTAACGACCCTGCAGACTGAAGACACAAGCAGCTCCCCGCAGGGCCGTGTAACTGCTTTACGTCAGGAGACTTTCCTGCATTGATCAGCCACTGACGGCAGCAGCCGCAGGCGGACTTGATGTTTGAGCTAAGAAACCATGAGAAGTTATAGAAAAATAAGTTTTAGGGGAAGGTTCCAGAAAGCAAGCTGCCAGCGCGAGCCGTGTGCAGGGGAGATGTATGGGCACCGGCGCTTTATTAAGAAACCTCATTTACAGGAATAATTGCTCTGTAACGAGCGACCTTCTTAGGAAGGTTAAACATTTCATTACGTGGGTGCGGGAGAAGGATTTCAACTGAGAAGGTGTCGGATGGGGAATCTATGCATCTCGAAAACAAGTCAATCAAATGGGAATCGCAGGTGTCACCGCATGTTCTAAGTACCCTGCCCATCATCCCCAGACGTCGCAGTCATCTGTTACTGCTCAGAAGACACGACGTGCTGAGCGATCTGGACATTGCTTGGCCGCCCGCAGGTGGCACGTGGTCGTATAGCAGATCGTTCATCAACATATGTGCTGACATTGAACCAGCCGGACAAACTCCTCACTGCAGAAGACGCCAGCGCCACTGACAACCCTGCACCCATCACCAGCCGCCACCGACAACCCTGCACCCATCAGCTTCCCATCACCAGCCGCCACCGACAACCCTGCACCCATCAGCTTCCCATCACCAGCCGCCACCG